>NC_063347.1:54215133-54339120 GCF_021869965.1 Rhincodon typus | reverse complement strand
CTGGGAGCAGATGCGGCGGAGGCGAAGGAATTGGGAATAGGGGATAGCATTTTTGCAGGAAGGTGGGTGGGAGGAGGAGTATTCTAGGTAGCTGTGGGAGTCAGTGGGCTTGAAAGGAATATCGGTTTCTAGGTGGTTGCCCGATATGGTCTGTAGGAAGTGGGAGGAATTGAAAGAGAAGTTGTTGAGGGTGAGGACGAGTTCAGCTAAGCGGATGAGGGTGTCAGTGGAGGGGGACTGGTCAGGCCTGCGGGACAGGAAGAAGCGGAGGGCCTTAAGGCCATCTGCATGGGGAATGCAGGTGTATAGGGACTGGACATCCATGGTAAAGATGAGGTGTTGGGGACCGGGGAATTGGAAGTTCTGGAGGAGGTGTCTGTAGGAAGTGGGAGGAATTGAAAGAGAAGTTGTTGAGGGTGAGGACGAGTTCGGCTAAGCGGATGAGGACCCATTGTCTCCGCCTGCTCCTGCCCCACCGAACTGATCTCCAACTATCTGGACTCCATTTTCTCCCCCTTGGTCCAGGAACTCCTTACCTATGTCCGTGACACCACCCACGCCCTCCACCTCCTTGTGACCCTTCTGGAGATGGTCCGCGGTTCTGTGTTTATTACTCCTACTGTTCATTAATGTATCATAGAATCACTACAGTGTGGAAACAGGCCATTTGGCCCAACAAGTCCACACCAACTGTCCCGAGAGCACCCACCCAGGCTCAACCACCACACCGTATCCCTGTAACCACGCCCCCTGCCACACTGCCCCGCCCCAGTATCCCTGTAACACTGCATTTCCTGTGGCTAATCCAACTAACCTACACACTAAGGGCAATGTAGCACAGCCTATCCACCTAGCCTGCACATCTTTGGACTGTGGGAGGTAACCAGAGCACCTGGAGGAAACCTAGGCACAGGGAGAATATGCAAACTCCACACAGACAGTCGCTCAAGGCTGGAATCGAACCTGGGTCCCTGGCACTGTGAGGCTGCAGTGCTAACCACTGAGCCACCCTTAATTGTATGTCTGGAAGGCCTTCTGCCTTCTCTTGTGGATACACTTCTTCGAATCTCGAGCTTTATTCTACTCCCAATGTATTACCAGAAAATAGTAGTACTCACTCTTCTGCACGTTCAGCCATTGTTCAAAGTATCTGGATTCACTTTCCGAAAAACTTCTCACACTTGTACTCACGATGAACCTGTCTTTAGTGAGTGCAGACTGCCTTTAAGTAGCACTAGCTATTTACAACACTGGGTCTCCTGTTGGTGTGCGAAGCCATAGACAGAAATCATTTAAAACAGCAGGGAGCACAAATTTGATGCGTTGCTTGTAACATTTTCAATACGGTCCAGGTTAACGAAAATCCTCACGCCCACCTCAGTAGTTAGTGAATTAACCCCCACAAATCTTTAATGCTCACGGTGCGTACACAGTCAAGAGAAAAACCCAACATGTATTATCCATTTCAAAACACAATATGCATTATTGGAACTTTCCTTCCTATTGACCAGGGTCTGCCAATGTTACTATTCTGGTCAGTAGTGATCTGCATCTTTGATTGATTGTTGAATTGTGCCTCCCAGCCATTCAAAGCTAAATCTCAATACACTGCTCTTGGTAGTTCAACACATTGATAGCCAATATACTTCCACCTTGCAGCACATTTTAGAAACAGTAGGGGCCAAGAAACAGAGGTCATGGGCATGAAATAAGACAACTAAGTAACTCAAACGCCATCCTGTCAGTCTGAGTAAAAGAGAATTGAATGTATTGATTTCTCACTATGTATGTTTGCAAACAGCAAATCTTTTGCAATAAAAAGAAATGCTCCTTTGCATGCGAGTATTGAGTAAGGTACAAACACTGGCACATACTATGTAATTAGATGAAATGGCAGATCATCAAGAGCAAAATCTAGGAATTACTACCTTTCAACTGCGTGGGGAACAATTTTTCTTATTTCCTTTGAGCTAACGCCAAAATGAAGGCAGTGAAGAGAGAATAATTTAAGGGATTTAAACTGTTATAAAGCGGAAGTTGACCATCCCCCCCCACAACTTAGTGAACTAAAACCAAAACACCCAAAGGGGAGCACCTCACCCTATAATCTGTAAAAGGAGTGTGAAAAGTGGTATAACATGCCTTTCAGAAGCTTCTTGTGGTTAAACAAAATAAATCCATGACACTCACTTTACAATCAACAAGTAGCAATTTATTTATCTAACTCTAACAGTGAACAAATTAACTAAACTACTAACGAACCGAATAAACGCCTGACTACTAACTATTCCCGAATAAAACAAGTTCTAATGGTACGCTGTTCCAATAAATAAACCACCTTCATAAAAAATAGAATTTAGTCTCTCGAAATTACACCCAGGTTACGTGTCTTCTGGAATGCTCTGTGCCTTCTCTGTCGATTCTTGTGTCAGGAATATTCACTGGTTGTGCTGTAGGTACCTTTGTTCTTTAGATGTGTTTTCTCTGAGACTTAGAGGAGTCTGCGAGAGCAGGCAATTCTCTCTTGAGAGCTGAGGACTGTTAACTCTGGCAGATGGCAGTTAGCTCTCCTGTCTTTGCCCAAATGACCCTTCTTTTATACCCTTGATGACATATCAATTTCTTACATTAGGATTGGTCCTATATGGTCAAAACTCTCAAATTTAAACGTAGTTGGTTTTTGGTATCTAAGGGTCTGGATCAAATGCATGGGCTAAATTCAAAAACTTGTTGTCTTGGTAAAAACTACTGCTTGGCCTGCTAACTGTACGGCCTTTCGATACGAATGTTTCAATTTGGGTGCTCTGTGTACTTGCAAACTTTCAAGTTGCTGCTCACAGGCATCCATTTTAAATCTGAGCATAGAAAAAGCACATGATCTTTTAAAGGGACCATGCAATGCTTTCCTCCCCTAGCATTTTACAAACACCAAATTCTAACTTCCTGCCTCCCAACCCCAAGCACTCTACCCAACTTTGCCACAAAATGCAGAGTGGACAGCGTGGTTGAGGTACAGGGTGACTGGTACTTATGAATTTTATCCTTAATAGAACAGAAATACTGATAATGAAAACTTTCCACTCAAACTTCCAAACAGTTGTATGCCAGTCCTCAAACACGCTAGTCAGATCAGGACTGTAGCTTTGTTGATTCCTGATCAATAGCTAACCTCTATCATCACGGACTCCCCCATCAACAACATCCTGGGGGTGTAAAGGTTAACCATTTCACCAGCCAAATAAATGCCGTGGCTGCGAGAGCAAACTAAAGGCTGGGGATGCTGTGGCAAATAACTCACCTACGGACTTCTCAAAGCTTATCCACAAGCTACATGGCACAGGAAAAGAACGTAATGGAATCTTCTTAACCTGCCTGGATGAGTGCAGCTCTAGTAACATTCAAGAAAGCTCAACACCATACAGGACAAAGCACCCTGTTTTATTGGCACCCTATCCATTACCCACAATATTCACGTCCCACATCACCGACACGGGATTGCAGCACTATGTGCCATGTACAAGATGCTCTGCAGCAACTTGCTAAGCCTCCTTCAATTATACCGTCCAAACCTACAACCTATAACACAAAGATGCATGGGAACAACATCACTACAAGTTCCCTCTCTAATCTACACATCAAGATGATTTAGAACTATATTGCTGCTCCTCCATTGTCACTGGGTCAAAATCTTGAAACTCTTCTTGACAGCACTGTGGTTATACCTATGCCATAAATTCCACATGGATTGCAGTAACCCAAGCTGGTGGCTCACCACTACCTTCTCAAGGACACTTATGCTGGTCAGTGGCATGCATATCCCAAGCATAATTTAAAATGAGAAAGGCAAAATGTTGCAAATTTAACAGAAACAGAAAATGCTGCAAATACACAGCTGATCAGGCTGCATCTACACAGGGTTTACCCCACCCTGATGAAGGGTTATCCAACTGAAACAAACTCCGTTTCTCTCTTCACTGATGCTAGACTTGCCAGGTTTTTGCACCAATGTTTCTACCTTAATAATTTACCGTACTGACTTTTAAAAAAAAAAATATCCTTACAAAATATCTAGTCCTAGCTCAGTTGGCTGTACAGCTGGCTTGCAGTCCACAGTGACACCAATAGCTTGAGTTCAATTCCTGCGCTGGCCAAGGTTATCATGAAGGAATCCCTTTCTCAAACCTCTCCCCTCACCCAAAGTGTGGTGATCTTCAGGTTAAACCACCACCGGTCATCTCTCTCTAACAAGAGAGTAGCCCTATCATCTTGTAAGACTATCAATAAATGAATGATTTTATTGTAACGTGTACTGTACAATGAGAAAACCAGCAAAATACAGTGAAAAGCTTTTCTACTGTCACCATGATCCAACACCATTTTGAATAGTTTAAGAATAACGAAAAAAAAGGGAAAGATATAGCCTACAGAGTGTCCATCAGTCCTGAGCCAGCTCATCATCAATGACGCCTGTGCTGTAATCCTTCCTCTATCACCTCGCCACTCTCTACACTGGACCCAACCAAGGTCAGAGTCCCGCTGGGCCCACCTCGATGTGGCCATGATGCCCTTCCCATCACCACCAGGGCCGGGATGGCAGCAGATCTCCTTACTCCTCTTCCAACAGTAATACAGAATTGCTTCTGGCTTCCTGGGAGGGCTGACTCAGTCTCTATTTAATATCTTAACTTAAAGACAGCCTTTGACAGTGCAGCATTCCTTTAGTACTACATTTGTCTGTTAGTGTACACTTTTAGAACCCACAGCCTTCAGATTTAAGTGATCAGAAATACCAGCTGTGCCAAGTTGGCAATTAAAGATTCCTCGACAAGACTGGGTACAAGTCCATTACAAGAAGAACCGTTCATAATGTGAGTTAAATGATACAAAGTGGTCAGTCTTACTCCTTCAGAGGATACAGTTAAGGAGAAAAGAAAGTCCAATTCAGTGTGGCTAATGTTTTGTCAAAAGCCACAATCTTAACAGTGCCTGCTGGAGGGCCACTCTAAATGCTCCAACATGGAATACCATAGATGAATGAGATATGGGTTTGTGCAGGACCAGACAGGAGAGTTGGCTCTCAAACTAATTATTCACATTAATATTTTTCATGGCCTCTTTATATGAATGCAGAGATGGCAACCAGCTTGATTTTCACTGTTGTGAAAGGAAAAAAAGACTGGGGTTTCACCTCCTTGTGACTATTGCTATGATCCCAACCGATGGTAGTACTAAACTAGTCATATCCCAGAGTGAAACCTGGCTTGATAGACAACTGGTTTTATTTTTGCTATTTGGTTACCACTGTTAGACACTGAACATATGTACAGAAGGCTGACAATGTTCTTTCAACAAAACAATATATAGTTATTCATATTAAAAAGAAACTACTTATATATGTAAGAGACAATTCACAAAGTTCTTAACAGCAAAAACAAGGATCCAGCTCGTTCCCAGCAATATCCTTTAGTCATTCAATCCCAAACTCCTATACTAACTTTAAGATTTTTTTACTCAACAGTCTCTTTCCAGTTGGATAGCCTAGAGACTTCTTTTCAGTTCTGATGGCCTGATTACATCTTCCCAGTTTGACAATCTGGGGATTTCTCAAAAAAATAACCTGACTGCCTTCTGCTGATATGAAACGGCTCTTCAGAACTGAAGCATGATTCTGAAATCTGATGACCCCTGTTTTTGCAGTCACACACATCCCACTCTGTAAATATTCAGTAATTGACTTTCCAGGTGTTTGCTCAGGGAACTTAAAACACATCTTGGAAATGACACCTTTAGTTCACTGTTCCAAATGACTTCCTGACCTCTTAAGAAGCAAGTTACTTTCACAGAACTAAAACCAAAAACCCATCATAAACCTTTATCATACTGTCCACAGAAAGATAACCTGTGAATAGGTACATGAACTAAGAGTGCTGCAGCCACAGCTAATAGATGTGGTTAAAGCTGTATTATTGGACCATGGCTGTATCACTGGTCAGGGTGGATGGTGGGTGCGCTGGAGGTGACCACGCTTTAGTTAAAACTTCACTCCTGTTTTATTGAAATTGAAATTTTCTAAGACAAAATGTCAATTGGTCTAGATGGGCCCCTTAGTTTAGGTTTCCTTGCCTTCTTATGTTGGTGCGATCATGATGAAGGGTACAATTTGCCCTCAAAACGATGCAAGGCAAACGAGAGATGAATCCTTCAGATCATCCAATGCTTTGCACGGGAACTGGTCAAGTTCAGAATACCATCCTGCCAGGTGGGGACAACGTATGTCATTTCACCCAACGTACACCATGCACAAGGAACACATTAGCCCCACAGCTCTTCAGAGTAGGAGACAACTCACTATGTGCAGAGGTGCCCTCTCCGCACGGTACGGACCAGAATGTGATGTCTTTTCAAACACAGCACCAAATACTCATGGGATTTTGCACAATGACCCTTCAATTGTACAACACCAAATTTCAATCACCGTATGAGATACAATGAAAACCACTGTAAAAAGGTGTTCCAGGTAGAATGTTGTTTCTAGATAGAGATAGAAATGAATTGTGAAGAATGCCTCAAATCAGATGAAATTCTCAAGCATGGGTATAGGAGGAGTATAATCAGCCTGCTGTACTCAAATACAGGCACGGGGACATATCTAATGTAGATAACAGGTGTCTACTGTGACCCCAACCTGACATGATATCTGTCTTTATTTACTGCTTAGTGATAACAGTCATCCATCATTCTTCGGAAAATAGCTAACTCTCTGGGATTAGAAGCTTTCCGTTTAAACCTTCCAAGCCTTCTCTAAATTGAGATGAAGAGGTTCTCAACAGCAATGTGAATCTGTCAATTTTCAAATCGAAGACTTGTATTACAGCTCCTAATGCAATAATGCATCATTTGCAACCCTCTAACCTCAAATAAATTGATTGCTTCCAAGCAAGTCTGTTCAGGCAAACAAAATTTATTGGCACTCATTCAGACAACATTGCTATTGAGGAAGTGATTTTATGTCATGCATTTACAGGGAAACAGCAATTTGTTTTTGTCTAGTCAAATACAGAACAGCTACTTCATCTAAAATAGTGTGAAGGGGTCAAGGGCTAATAGCATCAGTGGTAATGTATCTCTCGTTCTTCGGAAACAACCAGCTATTGGTTAGAATCCCACAGACACTGTCCCCATATCCTGTATTCTACCTGCACAGCCTGATCTGCCACAGCATGGTCAAAAATCAGTGCCCTGTTGTGGTCTACAACATCATCAACAGAACTTGATTTCACTCTCATGCCTGCACTGTTGAGTCAGGAACTGAATCACCACACCTGACTTTACATTGTAGCAAAGGTGAATCTCTACTTGCATTTCACAATGGCAGCGAGCTCCAACTAGGTTAATATGGGGGTCACAAGGAACATGCTTGCTTCTCCAACCTCCGCTTCCCTAGGCTCAACAAAGTATTGGTAACTAAACTTCTTTAGGATAACCTGCAGTGGCCCCTTTAAGAACCTTTCAGACTGAATTATACTAAATTATACTAAATGCAGCTGCTTGCCTCAGGGTTAACCAATATAGCAGTGTGGTTCAAACAGACTCCTGTTTCCTTTATTACATATGCAAGACAGCCATATATTTATAGGTATAAGTGTACGCTTCTGTTCACCATTTTGGAAGTTTTGGCATCTGCTTAGTGGTGGAAGATGGAACCATCGCATGGTTACCAGCACCTAAAAAGTCATTCAGCTCGTTGTGTCTCATTGCAAGCAAAACTCACCTGATCCCATTCTCTGTAAAGGCTTTTTCCCCATAGCCCCACAATTTTATCACTTCATATAATTATCTGTACTGAAAGCCATGATTGAATCTGCCTCTACCCCACACACAGACAGTGGATTTCAGATTTAGGTGGCGACTGTGGCACAGCTAATGCTCCAGGGACATGGGTTCAAAAAATCTGAATTCATTCAATAACACCACACCTTATTAAATGATATTGCCAGTCATGTAGCAACACCACTTTGCAGGTGTTACTACTCTCCTGCTAAACACCCAATGAGTGTAACTTCAAGTGAACCTTGAAGGCACAACACACAACAGGTTTGCTCAATTCAACATTGGCACAGTCAATTTTTCAAGTACCAACCCTGTTGCTTCTCCCCTTTTCAATAGTGTCCATACCACATGCAGGCAGTCAGCTGAACCTCCAATTGCAGTCATTAGTGATCTTGTGATCTCTGTAAAACCAGAGCCTTGCTGCAGTCCACTTCGTCATGGGATGTATGCTGTATGGACACCATTAGACTAGCCTGTTTTTTCCAGATTTTTACTGAATCCAGATTTCACCATCTGCTATGGTCCTGATCTACACCAGTTATGCATTTACACATTAAATTTGAAATTCTTGCCCTGAAAATCCCTCCATAGCCTCTAACCCATGCCCTTTCCACTGCCACCTTTACTTTGGATGATTTTCTGGAGAGATGCTGTATGAATGCCAGTTATTTCCATACATATTGGGAACACAAGGAAAGGAGGAATGGCTTTGTCTGGCCTACTTCCTTTATTGGCTTTTGATGAAGTAGCATTTATAGCACGGATTCATACAGAAGAGGAGGGAAGACAAACAAATACCTTCTATAAAATGAGAAAAGAAGAAGTCACAGCCTGAAAGTCCTATTGCTGCTCAGGATTTAAAAAAAAGATTTATTTATTTATTTCTCCTTGATGTCAACTTCATTTTTTAAGATGGCCTTGACTTCGAGTCATAGGGACGTACAGCACAGAAACAGACCCTTCGGTCCAACTCATCCATGAACAGATATCCTAAATTAATCTAGTTCCATTTGCAAGTATTTGACCCATATCCCGGTAAACCCATTCATATACCTATCCGGATGCCTTTTAAATGTTGTGATTGTACCAGCCTCCAACGCTTCCTCTGTCAGTTCATTCCATACTCGCACCCTGAGTGAAAACATTGCCTCTTGGGTTCCTTTTAAATCTTTCCCGTCTCACCTTAAACCTATACCCCTCTAGTTTTGGACTCCACTACCCTGGGGAAAAGATGTTGACCATTCACCCTATCCATTCCCCTCATGATTTTATAAACCTCTATAAAAAAGGTCACCCCTCAAGGCTCCAGGGAAAATAGACTTAGAAAACACTTAGCATTCCCCTGCTGTGAGAAGCTCCTGATACTAAGCTGTGAATTTCACTGTTTGTTTATTCTTCTTAGATGGAACTCCGATGTCCAGAGACACTTGAAACGACACAGCAGAGACAGGCAGCTGGCCAGGTTCACAACTTCTTTATTTTCACCTCTAATGTGGTCCTGGCTCCCTCTTTTGTTTCATTGTACCGTTGTTTTGATCTGTTTTTTCCCAAAGTTCTGAAACAATGCAACAGTTTATAAAATAGGTAATTACCGCTCCAAGAAATTGAGAAAGTCAGCTCCAACACTGAAGAAACCTCAAAAAAAAAGGAGCAGCTTTTACAGCCACAGTTTTCCCCTGTGCTCCATCTTGGATTACTAAGAAAACTATTCTTGTCCCAGTTGCCTTCATATTTTAGTAGAAGCATCCATCTAAACACTGTATAAGCAGTACCATCTTTTACTTTATTGTGCACCTGTTAGCATGTGAGGGACTAGCTGTCATTAAGCATACGTGCCTGCATTAATTTTACTTACACATTAAATATATTAACTGAATGAAGCTGGCTGTGCTACTGAAGGTGCAAAGGGTGGTGTTAATCCATTTAGTTTAATTCCTTTTAAGCATTTCTCTAGTAGTCAAATACACCTGACTGGCTTGTTTTGCCATTTCAGAGGCCACTTAGGCGTGAACCACTGTGCTTCGGATCTGGAGACAGATATCATTTGTTAGCTGGACACGTGAGGATGATAGATTTTCCTCTCTAAAAGGGCTGTAGGAAACCAGCTTGATTTTTACAACAATCGAATATGGTTGCCTTGATCTTTAAATGCAACGGCTTCCTCAATATTTCCTGCAGAAAAATGTACAAATATGCTGTCCATTAAAGACCACAAAGTCTTCTCTCTTATCTGGTTACAGCACCAAGGAAGCCCTTCTGTTCCCTTCTCCATCTTGTGTATTTTGCTTCCCCTTAAAACCATCTATGCCATTAGCTTTAACTACTTCCTGTGGCAACAAGCTTGACGTTTCTTCTGAATTTTCTGCTTTATTTCTGGGTGATGGTGAATATCTTATCCTGATGGCCTCTGGTTTCGTTCTTTCTTGCTTACTTTATCAACTTACTTTATCAATTTTATGGTGCTCCACTAGGTTACCCTTCAGCATATGCCTTGTCAGTGAAGAGACCCAGCCTGCTCATCTTTACATTTCTGGTGTAATCATTGTAAATCTTTCTTTGTTCCCTCTCAAGTGCTTCTTTAAGTATTTTTAAAACAACCTGTTTGAATATATTAAGACACACCGAGACTTGATCCCAGATCTTCCTGCCTAAAGACTGGAACATTACCATGATGTCACAAATCCTTTTCTTTCCTTTAATTACCCGTTTTCATGGAGTGCCTTGATGCCTTTTACATTATGCTAACCATAACTGTACACAATAATTGAAGTATGAATTAGTAAAGGTTCAAGGCAAGTTTAGCATTACTTTTGTAATATCAAGGGAGCACAGTTTGCTCCTGCTAAATAGATACCTAGTTTAACCACATCTACTCTGAGAATCCTACCTTCAAAAACCAGGAAAAACGATACCACAACACATCGTCAAGGGTGGAGCTAATGCCATCCAGAGAGGAGACAGCATCAGGACTCTGTGATCCAAAGGGTGAGTGACATCAAGACTAATCCATGGGCTAAGTGGCATCACATCTTTCTTGGTCCAGAGGATGAACTGCATCAGGATCCCATTGTCCAGATGTTGAGAGTGACAAGAGGACTCTAGCTAAAGCTGATTATTTTAGACACGATAGTTATTAAACAGCAATGTTCAATAAAGTTCTGGTGTAAAGTTCAGTTTATTAGTTCAGGCCGACAAGTTTTAGTGGAATCAAAAAGTACTATCAGCTGGGGCTCCTAGGAGAAAGCAATCTACAATGGATTCTCACTAAAAAAAATAGTTGCAGCTGTCATCCAACATGGTGCTTTCTTTAAGTTAATCTACAGCTGGTAACACTTTCCTAGAAAAGCATCTACATAGGATTTTAATAGGATTTCTTTATAGTAAAATACAGTGTTTATGAAATGAAATAAACCACAAAATATAATCATCCTGTCATAAGTACTGAGACATATAGAAAGAAACAGTGTTTGCAAACATTTAATGAAAGAAAGTAAGTATCTCCCCAAAGAAAGCATCAGGGCCAGCTGTGCAGCCTAGATTACTTCTACACGCCAGCACAAGGGAACAATGCATGACTTTAATACATTTAAGTCTCCATGTCTCGTTCTCCTGAAGATAACATTCAGTGCAGCATGGGTATAAACCTAATGTCATTGTACACTTCACAGAACACCAAACTCAAGGATTGACAGAGGCAGCCTCGAAACTTTCTTATCACCCTTCAGGTACTTGGTTTAAAGATGTTTTGTGAAAGATTTCAAATGGTTTATATAATCTGACTGCATCAGTGCAACTGATCGGTTTCACTTCTGCAGTCATGAGCTATTAGCTGACCAGAGTTTTATGTTTAGGTCTGGGAAGAGAAATTTATTTGATTAAAATCTAAGCCTTCACCCACCAGATGCTTCACTTAACTAGAAGAGATATTTTTGTTTGAAAAGGTGTCATTACAGTCATACCTGGTAACTTCATGAATTTAAAGTATCTCAGCTCATTGATGCCACCTGACTTTTGCACATTTCATGGGAAACGTAACCTCAAGTTTGAATTTCCTGCTTAAACAATGTCCACAAATCCAAACACAAACATTATATATTGATCCCAAAGTGTGCCTCTTCACTTTATGGCATCGCAACTCAATGAAATTTCCCAGCATGCAGTGGAAATGTCACATAGTTTGAGATTTTGTTTTTTTTTAAAATTTGCACTGTCCAACACTCTCCCAGCTGAGAACGGACTATAGCATTCAGAAGCAGTGTTGCCTGACTGTTACAAGTCAGCTAGTATCACAAAAATCTGTACATTATCTTCTTCAAAGTGAGGAGCTTGAGTCACTTCTGTGATACCCCTACTAATTAATCTCCTCGCAGAACTCGTTGAGTAGGAGTTTCCTTGGTAAATCGGCACTGTCTGTCTTGCTGGAACTAATCACTCAAGTCCTTTGTAAAGCAGACCCAGCAGGCTTTGCAATGTAACGAACCAATTTGCCACATGGGTGATTTACTGGCGACAGTTAATAGTTAAAAACCAAAACAAAAAGCACGGGGCTTTTGTGGTGGGCAAAAAAAAACTGATTACGTGTGTGATAGCACTTCCGTTAAAGTTATTTTAAAAAAGCAAATCCAAGCAGCTCTTGTGGTACAGTGGCAGTGTTCCTATTTCTGGACCAAGAGACCAGAGGTGTGTAACAACATCTGAGCAAGTTGATTAAAAATACCATAAAGCAGACCCAGGGTTTGCATGCAAATATCCATTTGGCTGCATGGGTGCTTTACTGGTAATTGTTAATAGTTAAAACCAAAAAAAAACAGTCACGGTGATTTGGTGAGGGGAAAAAAAAGTTTTTGTTGTTTATAATAGAGCTTCCAAAAATAAAAAGCAATAAAGCAGACCCAGGGGGGGTAATTTGGTAGTGTCTCTACCTCTGAGCTAGGAGCCCTCAGTTCAGGTTTCACCAGCTTCTCTGACAGGCTGATTAAAAATAGATAAAAACAGACCCAGAAATGTTTGTCCCTGCCTGGGACTAGTCTATGTTCACAAGTAGTAGCTCCATTTTGACATTCAACAATAAACAATGCTCCTTTTAAGTCGGGGGCTTCCTAGGTTATTACAACTTGCATCAGGCCACTTTATTTCAATTACCTAACTGAATACTGTCTGTATGTAGGGAGGTATGACAACAAGTTTTCAGAGGACACAAAGATTGACTAGCTGGTTGACAGTAAGGAAGAAAATCTTAGGTTACTGGAGGATACATACAGATTGGTGAAATCAAGTGGCAGGTGGAATTTAACACCGATAAGAGCAAGGCTGATAGACTTTTGAAGAAGTAACACAACAAGGGAGTAAATCAACAAACAGCAGAACACCAGGAAGCTCAGAGGAATGGAGGAATCATAGGCAATTGTCCACAAATCCCTGAAGGTGGTAGGGTTAGTTAATAGGGTAGTTAAAGCAGCTTACATGAGACTTGCCTTTATCATTTGAGTCACAGATTATAAGAGCACGGAGGTCATGTTGGAGCTGCACAGAACTTTGATTAGGCCACAGTTGGAGTACACAGTGTGCAGTTCTCGTCTCTGCATTATAGGAAGGAGGTGGAGGGGAGATTCCCTAGGATGTTGCCAGGCCCACTTTAGGTATGAAGAGCATGCTGGACAAGCTTGGGTTGTTTTCTTTGAAGCAGAGAAAGTTGAGGGGAGACCTAACAGAGGTGCATAAGATTATGAGGGGTAGGATATGGTGAATAGAAAGCAGATGCGTCCCTTATAGTCCCACTATTTAGGCCTTCTGGAGACAAGGTTCTGTCATTAGACTGACAATTACTCTCCATTTTATGGATGTAGCATGGGCACCATGCTAAATAGTGAAGGGGAAGGAGGCAATTCCTATTCCCCTTTCCTTCCTTGGTAGCATTCCGCAGGGACCATTCCCTCCGGGACACCCTGGTCCGCTCCTCCTCCGTTCCCAATACCTCCCCACACCCCCACAGCACCTTGCTATGCAATTGCAGAAGATGTAATATCTGCCCCAATTACCTCCTTCCCCCTCACTATTCAAGGTCCCAGACATATCTTCCAGGTGAAGCAGTGATTTACCTGCTCACAGTGTGGTCTACTCTACACTGGGGAGACAAAGCGCAGATGGGTGACTGGCTTACAGAACAACTACACTGTCCGCAAAAATGACACTGATTTCGTAGTTGCCTGCCACTTCAACACATGACCATGTTCCCTAGCCAACATTTCTGTCGTGGGCCTGCTGTAGCGTTCCAGTGAGCCTCAGCATAAGCTCGCAGAAAATGAGATGCTGTTCTTCATGGGGACCTTGCAGCATCTGAGATTCAATATCAAGGTCAATAACCTTCAAGACTTTTTCTGTCCTTCTATGTTTTCTACACACGCTACACCCAGCCCTTTCATGACAAGGGTTGTTTTTAGTATAGTCACCAATTCCCGTGTACTCCTATGCCCATTATCACATTATATGGATTGCATTCAGCACAGATCACCTCATGTTCTCACTCTTAGCCCTTCTCATTTATTCAACTTTTCTTCTGTCCTGGCTTGCTATCCACGATCTCCTTGTTTACCTACCCCTGTCATGTCTTTCCTCCTTCATGCTCCGTCTCCACACCTCTTCCCCTCCTTCTCCCAGCTTCACCCCAACCCCTCACACACACACCCCCTCGACTTTGGCTTCAGTAGAAATACCATTTTCCTAGCTACTCACTGAGGAAGAGAATCACCAGACTCAAAATGTAAACTGTTTTCTTCCAACAGACGCTGACAGACCTGCTGAATTTCTCCAGCAGTTTTTGCTTCTGGGTCTCCAGCAGCTGCTGTTGTCTGTTTTATCTCAAAGTTTGATGCCTATGAAGTACTGTGGTTTATCAACAGCACAAGTATACTCAGCCACATAATCTGTAACCACATGACCTCGTATAACACTAAGTCCCACTATTATCAAACCAGAAAACCAACATGTTCCGTGAGGAGTATTAGACAGCACAATTCGCAACATGGGATTTAAACCACCTTCAATCAGAAGCACCAGTTGGATAATCCCTCTTGGCCTTCTCCTGAGGTTCCCAGCATCGTAGATGCCAATCTGAATACAATCTGATTCACTCCATGTGCTATCAAGCAGCAGCTGAGCAGGATGGACACAGCAAAGGTCTGGCTCCAGAATTAACAGTGCCCCTAGCCAAGCTGTTCCAGTACAGCTACAACACAGACATCTATCCAACATGGAAAATTTCCCAGGCTTGTCCTGTCTACAGAAAGCAGAACAATCTAAATTTGCCAATTCCCACCCAGCAGCCCACTCTGGATGGTGGCTACAACAACTGGTGAGAGGTTGGGAAAGCTGCAATAAGTAACTCACCTCTTTACTCTCCAAATCTCTCCACCATCTACAAAAGTAGAAGTAAGGAATGTGATGGAATATTCTTGAGTAACCCACAAGGCACACTCCAGTAACTGGCCAAAGCACTTTCAGCAACAATTTCCAAATTCATGATCTCTCCTGCCCGGAAGAACAGCAGCAGCAGAAGAACATGGAATCACTACCACTTGCAACTTGCACACTAACTTCACTTTGAAACATTTTGCTGCTTCTTCATTATTGCTGAGTCAGAATCCTGCTCAGAGCAGGACCGAGGGAGTGCCCACAACACATGGGCTGCAGGAGCTCATTGTTATCTTCTCAAGAGCAACGAAAGAGGAGCAATAAACGCTGCCGTTCTCCTTGGCATGAGTGCTCACACCACATGAATGATTAAACAAAATCTACATGTTGCCCTTTAGTGACATCATCCATAGACAAGGGAAATTAGGAGAAAGAAATGGAAATGCTGTGATAAAACAGCTGCGAGTGGTCTTTCAGTACTACAGCGAATACTGAATAGCCTAGACACAGTGGGTGTTGGGAAGATGCTTCTATTGGTAGGAGAGTCTAGGACTAGAGGGCACAGCCTTCGAGTAAAGGGAAGACCTTTTAGAATGGAGATAAGGAGAAACTACTTCATCCAGAGAGTGGTGAATCTATGGAATTCACTGCCACAGAAGACTGTGGAGGCCAGGTCATTGAGTACATTTATGACTGAGATAGATTGGTTCTTGATTATCAAGGGTTATGGGGAGAAAGCAGGAGAATGGGGGTTGAGGAACTTATTGGCCACGATTGAATGGCGCAGCAGACTCGGTGGGCTGAATAGCCTAAGTTCTGCTCCTATGTCTTATGGGGATCTAATTGAAACTTTCAGTTTTAGACACTCTCCTCCCTGACGAGATGGGCTGATAATAACAAGGTCCTCCTTGAAAGCATGGGCCTTACTGCTAACAAGGTACAAGTGAGAATCCTGATTTGGAGAAGTTGGAAGAAGCTGATAGCAGAAATGTGCTCTTAAGAATGAGCCCCTAGGTAGGTGTAGGTGTAGGTGTGTGAGAGTGTGTGTATGAGGAGAGAGAAAGAAAGAAAGAGAGAAAGAGAGAAAGAAAGAAAGAGAGAAAGAAAGAAAGAAAGAGAGAAAGAAAGAAAGAAAGAAAGAGAGAAAAAAAGAAAGAAAGAGAGAAAAAAAGAAAGAAAGAGAAAAAAAGAAAGAAAGAGAGAAAAAGAAAGAGAGAAAAAAAGAAAGAAAGAGAGAAAAAGAAAGAAAGAGAGAAAGAAAGAGAGAAAGAGAGAAAGAAAGAAAGAAAGAGAGAAAGAGAGAAAGAAAGAGAGAAAGAGAGAAAGAGAGAAAGAAAGAAAGAGAGAAAGAGAGAAAGAGAGAAAGAGAGAAAGAGAGAGAGAAAGAGAGAAAGAGAGAAAGAGAGAAAGAGAGAAAGAGAGAAAGAGAGAAAGAAAGAAAGAAAGAGAGAAAGAAAGAAAGAGAGAAAGAAAGAAAGAAAAAAAGAAAGAAAGAAAGAAAGAAAGAAAGAAAGAGAGAAAGAAAGAGAGAAAGAAAGAAAGAAAGAGAAAGAAAGAAAGAAAGAAAGAGAGAAAGAAAGAGAGAAAGAAAGAGAGAAAGAAAGAAAGAAAGAAAGAGAGAAAGAAAGAAAGAAAGAGAGAAAGAAAGAAAGAAAGAAAGAGAAAGAGAGAAAGAAAGAAAGAAAGAAAGAAAGAGAAAGAGAGAAAGAAAGAAAGAGAGAGAGAGAAAGAAAGAGAGAGAGAGAAAGAAAGAAAGAAAGAAAGAAAGAGAAAGAGAGAAAGAAAGAAAGAGAGAGAGAGAAAGAAAAAGAGAGAGAAAGAAAAAAGAGAGAAAGAGAGAGAGAAAGAGAAAGAGAGAGAGAGAAAGAAAAAAAGAAAGAAAGAAAGAGAGAAAGAGAGAAAGAAAGAGAGAAAGAGAGAAAGAAAGAGAGAGAGAAAGAAAGAGAGAAAGGGAGAAAGAGAGAAAGAGAGAAAGAAAGAGAGAAAGAAAGAGAGAAAGAAAGAGAGAAAGAAAGAGAGAAAGAAAGAGAGAAAGAAAGAGAGAAAGAAAGAGAGAAAGAAAGAGAGAAAGAGAAAGAGAGAAAGAAAGAAAAAAAAGAGAAAGAGAGAAAGAAAGAAAAAAAAGAGAAAAAGAAAGAAAAAGAGAGAGAGAGAAAGAAAAAGAGAGAGAGAGAAAGAAAAAGAGAGAGAGAGAAAAAGAAAAAAGAGAGAGAGAGAGCTGCCTGGACTCTGTACAGTAGTGCAGATGGTCCCATCCTAGGCTGCCACCGCAGTTGGAGCTTCTTCATTTACACCTCTCTGTAACACAATTTACACCTCGCTTTGAACACCATCACCATCGTGTGTCCTCACCAGTCCTGGAGAGCAGGCAAAGCTGGCCACCGATATTGATGGAAGGCAGAATACTCAGACATTGGAAAAGCAAAGCAATGTCTATGTACCATCATTAGGCATTAAAAACAAATCTGCTTTCATTTTCTTATGGGTCACAGCTTACGAATAAAGAAAAATCAGTGTGAAAATGGGAGTGTGCACATATAGCAGGAGTGGGGGTGGTCCAATATTATACTGTTGGTTGTTTCAGCCCCAGAGATTGGATATTTAGTATCTCAGCCTAACAGTAGCCTTGCAAAGGGAATTCAGTGTGATACCAAACCAGCTGGTGGAAGAACCAGTCAGCATTGCCTTGTGCTCACTTATGAAATTTAAGATTTGAACATTCAATGCCCCAAATACATGGGAAAATTCGAAAGCAAAGGCAGGATGTACAAATACACTTATGAAATGTGGCTTGTGATCACACCATAGATTGTGAAGTTTTGTGCCAACATTTGCGATTCCTTTTTAAAGGGACAATTACCTCAAAATGACAAGTAATGAAGCTTTCTTTCCAAATGAATTGACTCATACTTGCCAGGTGTGCCTGTGGCAACCCAGGAAGTAGACTACCTATCATTTTTTTCAGTGGCGAGGGGTGTGTTAAATCATAGAATCCCTACAGTGTGGAAGCAGGCCATTCAGCCCACTGAATCCGCACTGACCTGCCGAACAGCATCCCATCCAAACACGCTATCCCCGCAACTCTACATTTCCTGTGGCTAAACTACCCAGCCTGCAGGCAATTGAGCACGGCCAATCCACCTAACCTGCACATCTTTGGACTGTGAATTGTGGTGAGATTGTGAAGCAAAGAAAAAGTGTTGAAAGCACAACTTCACCACCAAGAATTCACCTGCTTCATGAGCTATTGTTTAGCTATGTTGCTATACATTCTGCTGCCAGGCAGTTATATTGACGTCATCCTCCAGTAATGGTGCAAAGCCAGTTGGCAGTTTCACAAGTGTGTTTGCAGGGATCTCACCTCATTACACACTGCTGATCAACAGCTGGCTTCCTGATTATCAACTCTTCTCAGGATGATGAAAAAACCAGAACTGTGATATTTTATATGCAAGTTGGTAGATATTTTTAGTCCTACTTTAACAAGTCACAGGCTGTTTTATTATGACATCAGATTAGCAGCCCAGAGGTGAGAATTTAAATCTCACCACCACAATTTGTGAAAACAAATCAACAAATCTTGTAATTTTTGGGCTGACACCAGAAAATGATGATGAAAGCTTTCTGGTTGGATCATTAATGTCCTTGAGAGAAAGGAGCCTGTCAAACCCTGACCTGCGTATGACTCCAGACCCACACGATGTAACTATGTCTTTATAACCTCTGAAATGGTCTCACGGGTCACTCACTCATGCAATAAATCGGAATGGGCAAGAGCACAGCCTTGTCACTGTCGCCCATATGATAAGAATAAATTAAAAACAAATTGTGCAAGGCAAAGCTTCTATAAGTTCCCTCCAATTTCAAGGGTACCTATGTTTACAAAACAATAAGCGAAAAATAGCCTAGTGGAGTAAACCCAATTTGGAAAACACAAAGCAAGAGCTGTTCTCAGCGAAAAAAAAACAGCTGCTTGTCTTTGGTGGTTCTGGGCACATGTGTCATTTTAAACTGAAAAAGATTGATGTTCAGCCTTGGAAGCAACCAAGGTCCTTGGTACCTTTAATGAGGAAACTTCATAGTTAAGCACAGAACATCAAATAAGCCTGTCTGAAAACCAAGCCACAGCAAAAGCACTTCCCTCCTACTGATCACTAATCACAATCTTTTAGGAGAAATGATGCTTCAAAGAGCAGAGGTACTGAACAATTATCAGCCAGACACTCACCAATCTTGAAAGAGACTCAACATTATAGAGATGACTCAAGGGCACCTTTCAAATACAAGAAAAATGGGTAGTAATTGGGACCTCAATCCATAAGAGCACGTCTCTCAGGTCAAATGTTTAAAAAGGTAATGAGAAGGCAAGGATGAACAATAAATCACTTCTTAAAAAGGATCATCGCATTCACCACCCAAACTGTTCTATATTTTTTTGGGGCCATGAGTAAAGACAAATTTATTGTTACATTTCAGGCGTTTAATTAGTAACTTACCCTTAAATAAACCGCACACCAGTCGGTAAGCCAGCTTGCATCCTCTGTAAGCTTCAGCTCATCCAAATTTCTGATGCCTGGATCCTGACTTGCTCCACACTTCACTTGTCTACGAATCCTAAGTTCACCAAATTACATCGGTGGTCTGGCAATTTCACACGCCTGTTCTCAATCTCCCCAGGATCTTGCTCCTCCCTTGCTCCATAACCTCCTCCAGTCTTATAAAACTCCTTGCTGTTTTTAAGAGCTATACTTTAATCAGACTACTTTTGGTGGTCATTTCTAGCAACCCTAAACTCTGGATTCCCTCCCATATCGCTCAGTCTTACTCTCAGCCATTAAGATTGTTATTAAAATCCACCTCTTTTACACTCTCTTTCACCTGTCTTGATATCTTCCAGCTGTCTCACGATGAGGTATTTTGTTGTTTGGTCTCCACCCTGTTGCAGACTATCTCCTTTGTTCCCTTCAGTTCTAGTGAGGGGTCATTGACCCAAAGTGTTCACCATTGTTTCTCTCCATAAATGCCGCTGACTTGCTGTATTTTTCTAGCGTTTTCGTTCTCATCTTGAATTTGATTACCAGTTTTACCAGCATTATTAACCCAAGGTACTTCTTTGAATATCCAGCGAGCCTCCCTAAATCCCTCGGTTATACCCCGGATTGCAGTTCCAAGTCAGTGGGACCAATTTATTGTGTAACATCACCTCATACTTGCTGCCTTTGAACTGTATCAGTCACACTACGTATTCCACTGAGACAGAAATGCAGGGCAGTCCAAAACTACAGAGCATGGATTTAAGGTGAAAGGGGAAAAATTTAAAAAGAACCTGAGGGGCAACTTTTTCCGCAGAGGGTGGTGTGTGTATGGAATGAGCTGCCAGAGGAAGTGGTTGTGGTGGGTACAATTACAACATTTAAAAGAAATTTGGACGGATACATGGAAGGAAAGGTTGAGGGGGATATGGGCAAACTCAGGCAAATGGGACTAGTTCAATTTAGGAAACCTGGTCGGCATGGACGAGTTGGGCCGAAGGGTCTGTTTCTGTGCCGTATACCTCTATGACTCTACCTCTTCAAGAGCTTGGTGCCAGTTTCAATACATAGTAGGTAAGTTGTTGTCTATTCTGGAGCTGCATTAGGGAAAGGCAAGAATTCTAGCTTCTTTATAATTGCAAACTTGATTTATTTTCTACTTAAATTTAGGGTAAGAGCTTTTTTTTTTTAAAAAACCAAATGTCTGACAGAGGAGCCCAGTCTCAAATGTCGCACAGCCTGCAACATGTGGGAAATCCTAGAAGCTCCTGGCAGTCTGAGTGACCACATCTGCAGTAAGTGCCACTGGCTTGATCAGCTTGAGCTTGAACAATGGCTGGAAGTACAGCAGTGCATCCAGAGTGACATGGATAGCATGTTTTTAGACAGGGTTACTCTGTAGCCTAAGGATGTTTAGTCAGGGAAGGAATGGATAATTGTCAGACAGAAGAAAGATGGCAGGCAGGAAAGCTCCAGAGTGCATTCCACATAAAAACAGTTTTTCTCTGCACTAGAAAATGGCGAGTGGCAGTTCTTCTGGGGAGTGTAGACAGAGCCCAGCTGCAAAAGGTGGGAGCAGACAGACAGCAAGAGCTATTGGGTAGGAGACTCAATAGTGAGGGGGACGGACATGTGCTTCTGCAGTCACAGATTTGACTCCACGTTAATGTGCTGCCTCCCTGGTCAAGGATGACACTTAACAACTACATGCAGTCTGAAGGGGGAGGGCAAACAGTCAGAGATTGTGGTTCACACTGGTACCAATGACATGGGCAGAAACAGGAATGAAGTCCTGCAATAAAGTTTATGGAACTAGGCAGCAGTGAAAAGCATGACCTCAAGAGTTATCATCTCTGGATTACTTCCCAGTGCCATATGCTAGTAAATATAGTAAGTGGATAGGATGGATGAACGCAAGGCTGAAGATTTGGTGGAGGATGAATTTTAGATTCTTGGATCTCTGAGGAAGGTGGGACCTGTACAAGACGGATGTGTTGTTCCTGAACTGCATGGACGTTGGTCCTGTTGCGAAGGGGCAGACAATTGTGGAAGGAAAGGAAAGGAAAGTCAGTCTGGCATTCAGAACATATATAGTTATGACACAAAGGAGTTCAGTGTGATTGATGGCATTTATTTTAATGCAAGGACTCTTGCAGTAAGGCAAATGAGTTGAAGGTGCTGATTAACAAAGGGGAACATGCCATCATTGTTACTGCAGAGACATTTGGGAGGGACAGGACTGCCAGCTCAATATTCCAGGCTGTAGAATCGAGAGGTGAGAGAGAGGGAAGGATGTAAAAGAAGAGTCAATTATTACAATAAGGAAGGATTATATCTTAGAAGGTCCCTCAATTGAGGTCATACGGGTAGAACTTAAAAAAGCAGACAGACAGTCACATTGTTGGACTGTGCTCTAGACCCCAAAACAGCCAGGAAAAGATAGAAAGGCAGAAATATAAACAAATTTCAGAGAAGTGTAAAAATAATAAGGTAATAATAGTAGGGGGTTTCAACTCGCCAGATACTAACTGAGATAGACAAAGTGCGAAAGGCTTAGAGGGGATGGAATTCGTTATGTATCTGGGAGAGCTTTTTGATCCAGCACTTGAAGTCTAACAACAGAGGCGGCCAGTGGTGGACCTAATTTTAGGGAACAAAGCCAGGCAAGTGGTATAATTGTCAGTGGAAGAGCACTTTGATAACAGTGACCACAACAATCACAATGCACAAGCACCAAGCACCAAGCATTAACCATCTCAAATAAGAGACAGTCTAACCATCGCCCCTTGACATTCAATGGTGTTACCATCACTGAATTCCCCACTATGAATATTTTTGAGGCTATCATTTGACAGAAAATGAGCTGGATTACCTGTAAGTACGTGGCTATAACAGCAGGTCAAGGACTAGGATTTTTGCAGGAAGTAACTCACCTCCTGATTCCTCAAAACTTATCCACCATCTACAAGGCACAAGTCGGGAGTGTGATGGCATACACCCCACTTGCCTGGTACTGCACAGTACTCAAGAAGCCTGACACTATCCAGGACAAAGGCAGCCAACTTGATTGGCACCACATCCACAAACATTCACTCCCTCCACCTCCAATGCTCAGTGTATCACCTACAAGATGCACTGCATAGATCCAGCAAAACTCATTGGGAGCACATTAAATGCATGACCACTTGCATCTAGAAGGACAAGGACAGCAGATACATGGGAACACCTCCGCCTGCAAGTTCCCCTCAAAAACATTCATCACCTAGACTTGGAAAATTATTGCTGTTTCTTCAGTGTTACTCAATCAAAATCCTGGAAATTGCTCCCTAATGCCATTTGTAGGTCTACATACAGCACATGGACTGCAGTGATTCAAGGTGACAGCTCACCACCACCTTCTGAAGGCCAACTAGGTACAGGCAATAAATGCTGGCCAGCCAGTGACCTAATATCCTGTGATTGAATGAAGATAAATAACTCTCTAAGATTTAAGGCAGTCAAGGAAAGGACAACGATGGACTAGAAATAAAAGGTTTTGAATTCAGGGAAAGACCAATTTTAGTATGATGAAACAGGATCTGGTCAAAATGGAGTCAGAGCTGCAACTTGTTGGAAAATCTATACTGGAGTAGTGTGAGTCTTTCAAAAAGGAAACACAAAGCGTATGGCCAACATGTTCCTGCAAAGGTAAAGAGTGGGAATTCATAGGAACCCTGGATATAAAGGAAAGTACTCAGGTGGATTGTGGGGGGGGGGGGGGGGAGAGACAACAAAGCTTACGGTAGTTATGGCAAATAATGAAGGCTGAGAAGACCTGAAGCCCTAACGGTATATAGGAAGTGTGGACCAGGGTTGGGGGGAGGGAAATCACTTGTCATAGAAATCAGGGAAACAGAGGGGGGCCATGAAAAAATACAGGGAAGTGAAATAAAAGGAAAATCGAAAGGCATTTTACAAGTATTTTAGGGGCAAGAGGATAACCAGGGAAAGAGAGACTTAACTGGCAAATTGAAAGTGTAGGCAAGGTTTTAAATGAGCACTTTACGTCTGTGTACATGATAGGTAAGAATGACAGAGGTACAGAAATGAGGGAAAGGAACCGTGATAAACTTGAATAAGTTCCAATTGAGATAGAGGAGGTATTAGCAGTATTAGTGTGCTTAAAAGTGGATAAATTCTCAAAGCCCAATGAGTTGCATCCCAAGCTGCTGTGGCAGGTAAGGAAGGAGATTGCACAGACCTGGACATTAATTTTCAAATTCTCTCTGGACAGGGTGGGCGGGGTGCAGGGGTGTGGGAGTGCCAGAGCCAGACAACTGGAGGACAAATACATGTGGTACCATTATTCAAGAAAGACAATAGAGATAAACCAGGGATATATAGGCTAGCAAGTCTAAGATCAGTGGTGTGGAAACTCCTGGAAGAAAATCTGAGGGATAGAATTATTTCCATTTAGAGAAGTAAGGATTAATCAGGGATAGTCAGCATGGCTTTGGTGGGGGAGATCATGGCTAGTGGGTTACATGGATTTTGCAAAGGCTTTTAACAAGATCCCGCATAAGAGACTGGTCAAGAAGGTAAGAGTGCACGGGCTTCATGGCAATTGGGCAAATTGGACCCAAAATTAGCATTGTGGCAGGAAGCAGAGGGTGATGGTTGAAGGCTGCTCGTTGTGAATGGAAGTCCGCTTCCAGTTCAGCGCTGCAGAATTTGGTGCTGTGTCCCTTCTGTTTGTAGTCTACAGCATCTAGACAGGGCTGTAGGAGTTATCATCCATCAGTAAATTTGCAGAACTTGTGTGTCAGTTTCACTTTGTAGTAAGTAGGTTATGGGTTTAAGTCCCTTTCAGCAAAATCCAGACTGACACTTCAGTGTCACAATGAGCAAATGATGGCTTTTGAGTGAGACTCACTGCAGTAGTCGGAGATTTCTGGTGAATGCAAAAGATCCCAAGACATTATTCAAACAAATATCGGCAGTTCTATCAATTACTGAGTCAACATTTACCCTACTGAGATATAAACAAAGCAGCTGCTGATCATATATTTCACATAGTTAGTTTAAATATTACTTAATTATCCAGGGAGGTTAAGCATACATCCTGTGCCTGATCTGCAGAAACTATCTTAAATCTAACACAGGCACTGTTTTAGATCCCAACTAACAAGTTCAAACCTAAGCTTTTAAGAGAGGCTCAGATGTTTAAACAAAAATTTAATGTATTAAAAAGACACAAGAAACAATTCAAAAGAATAAGTGGTGTTATTCAAATAATTATGTAGTGAAAAGTTAACTTTCACATTTAAAATTTTGTTTGGACATGAGGAATTTCAGTTACTGATAAAAGATTTGTTTTATTTGAGTGATTCATCAACAAACCATGGGGGCAAAATGTTAATTAGTTTTCTTCATTAAGATATGTTGACATACAAGTTTGCATGAATGTTTACTTTGAAGTATTCCATCATAAACATTCAAATGTCCATATAAAGTATTATAGACAGTAACATTAGTGGACAAGAAGTGTACATTATACACAAGGTTTTTAATGATCTGCATAAAATATTGTGGGACAGCCAAATAAACTAAAGTACTCCAGTATCCATCTTCCATCTACAGGAACTCTATTCACGTATCTCAGAAATTGCATTATCAAACATGCTTTTACAATATTCAAAGCAAGAGACTACGTGGTAAGAAGGGATATGAAATTAATATCTAATCCCCTTTGTGGCACATTCTTCACTCTTGATGCTTTAGTGCACGTGGAGTGTCAGTGTGCACTTCCCAACAAGCTGAAAAAGTTCATTGGCAGTGCTTCCCAGATTAGTTCAGCATGTATTAAATCATATGATAGTGACCAAAAATGACATACATAGCAGATCATAATATATGCCAACATTTTCTTTAAAATCAAACATGCAACTGATATATTAGCCAATAGGTTTGCTCAAGCTGGTCAATGTGCAAGTCCAATCCAGAAGGTTGGAAAGCCTGTATGTCAGGCACTTGCTGCTCACACCTCAGTTGGGCAAGAGTTTTGTCAGTTCTTAGCCAGCATTCTGAATAAAGCATAACACAGAAGCACGAGACATCAATTCTGGGTCTGGGGTGGGGGCAAGATAAGACAGCAAGGCTAAGTGGTGAATGTATACAACAGCCCACCGTTCAAGTTGATGAGGAAATAATAGGTTAATTCTTAACAATTACTGGGCTAACCCCATGCTCACCAGCTTACAGAGAACATCAAATCTACCCGAAAGTGATCCAGATAGAAATATTTAATTTTGAGAATCCTTAGAACATTCCATTATTGTTGCCACAATTCATCTTTGCATTTTTAACAAAAAAAGTTCTTCTCAAAAATCTTATCCTCATGGGAGATTTTCAGCTAAGAACACTAGCTGGTCCATATGCTTTGGCTTCACGTTGCTTCGATACTCAGTAAGTGCATAACTACTATTGCTAAATGCTCTCTCTGATGCTACATTCATTGCAGAAATGCAGAGATACTTTTTGGCTAACTTTGCCAATAAAGGCAGACAATTCTGAGTAGCTTTCCACCACTGAAGAGGACAGCTCTCCAGAGAGAGTTTAGGCTCCTTGAAATAAAAATCCAGTTCTCGGTCAAGCTGTTCTTGCAGCGACACAGAAGTCGTCACCATTTTGTCTGCACCTCCATCTCCACTCTGCTTTCCAAACACCTTGGCAAGTCCTCCACCATATTTGGCCTTCTTTGGCTGACTCGGCCCTGGGCTCTCTCGATCATACCAGCTGCAAGAGCTCAACGGAGAAACAGTTGAGCCATCAAAGCCGATTTGAAACAATGATGACTCTTCAGATATTTTTCCAGCAAGCACTTCTCCTTTAATTTGCTGCAGGACATTTTCCAGATTGTCTACGCAAGTGGGACCGAAACGGGGATCAATGAATGTAACTTTCTCCAGAAAATGAACCAATTCTGGGTCTCCATATCGCATTTCAAGGTCTCGCTTGATTCGCATTTTCATGAGAAAACTAAGAGTCAACTCCTCTTGTTCCTCTCTCACGAGATCATTGCAAATGTGCTTTATAAGAGGATTGATTGCTGAAATGGAAATGAATTTTTCAGAAGACAGCGCTTCAGTCATTTCACGAAAAGGACGCAAAACACTTATAATTGACTCGAGAACATCAATGTCCTGCCATGTTGGAACAAGACGACATATTTTATGGTCATGAGCTAACACAGCTCTGACAGCATCCTGCTGCTCAAGAAATCTTTCCAACATATTCAAAGTGGTCCCCCAGTGGTTGCTGACATCCGCTTTCAGTGAATTCCTTGGAAGGCCTTTCTGACTCTGAGCTATAGAAAAATCCCGCTTCCTCCTCCAACTGCGTGAAAATTGAGAAAATATTTGACGGGACAACTGTATGATTCGTTCAATGCGGGAATCCTCAAGACCCTTTTGGAGAGAACACTGTAGGTTCTGGCTGAAGCAAGTTATTCTCTTCCAGCCCAGCAACTCACAGGCATGTTTAATAGCAGGTCCATTGTCAGTAGTGATGGCTACAAGGTTGGTTGGGTCTAGCCCCCACTCCTCCAACACATCTTCAACGGCACACTTTAAACTCTGTCCAGTGTGTTCATCTGGTAAATACTGAGTCTGCAGACAATGGTTTTTGAGGATCCAATCATTGTCTACATATTGAACCCCACATGTCATGTACATTTCATTGTTTCTACTTGTCCAAGTTTCAACAGTTGCAGCAAAACAATCCCCGCTCTTTAACTCTTTCTCAACAACTTTGCGAACATCTGCATAAAGCGAGGGAATAGCTACTCTTGAAAAGTAGTTCTTGCTTGGTAGCTCATACCTCGGGTTGAACTTGCTCAAGAGGTGCTGAAAGCCAGGTTTAGAAATGGTACTCAGGGGCATCCTATCCTTGGTGACGTAGTAAGTCACAGCCTTGGTCAGCTCCCTGTGCTCCCTGGGCTTTGGATCAAATTTATCCTTTCGCTGAAAAATCTCCCGCATGGTGGCCGCCTGTTCCCTCCCTGGCTCCCCAGATGAAGGTGTAGTGGTTGGTGGTGCCTGGTTAGGTTTTCCCTTCACTTCTATATAAATATGAGGGTGCTGCGATTTCAGATGGGCATAAAGATTACTTGTGTTTGAAGCCTTTGCTGGAATGACACGGAAACAGATTTTGCAGACTGGAGTTTCAATGTTTTCTGGTCTACCATCACTCCCAGGTTGGAAGCCAAAGTATCTCCACACTTCTGATGTGGTGTTGCTTTTCTCCACAAGTTGAGGCCTTTCAATTTTCACAAATGATGATCCACAATGTACAATGTCACTGTCCCCTTCCATTACTCTGAATGTGCTTCAAAAGAGGACAACTAAAGCAGCACAAGGTCTTCTTTCTGGACTGGTTCACATGGGAAGATCAAATGGATGCCATCACTCAGGTAGGGAATCCAGTTACAGCGGAGATTGGGCAAGACAGCCCTGCTGCCTAGAAACAAAATTTAAGGTGACATATTACGAATTTTTTTAAAAACTAGTTTGCATATTTTGGCAATTCTCTGAATAACATTGGTTCCACCAAAAAATTCTTCTTAACCAAAATGTAAAACATGCTTTTATTTCTTCCCACAAAGATCATTATCATTTGTTCCCATTAGCTCATAGAGAGGCTATTAGAGAAGGTAAAGGAAAGAAGTAACCCATCAGAGACGCAGTAACCAGGAGTAAAAACAACAGAGGGCAACTCATAGACCAAGATCCAAGTAAAGACAAAGAGGCACGCATCTGCGAAGATGGATAATGGAGCCACAGTGCAGTTGACAGGAAGGGAAGAAAAATGAAAGGCTCTTTAGTGCAGAAAAGCAATTTGTAAAGAACTCCAAACTTGCCAAACAGTGCATATACCCACCAAAACAGGGGAAAGGCCAACAAACCATACTCCTTTACCAAGCATCACCATAAAATGCCGAAATCCTCTCCCAATTATAACAAAATATTTCATTGGAGACAGGGTTAAAGTCCATTATAACAGGGAAGTAAAAAATTTAAAAACTCAAGTTGCAGATTAGAATCTCCCACTGAATGTTCTCTTTTAAACAATATTCTACCATAAAAGCCTCCTTATTCAGCTCAGTAACGCTTAATTAAAGTTAGGTTTCCAATTTGATGTTGACATTCTGTTCTTTGCAACAAATTTAGAAAGAGTGACTCAAGTGAAGTAACCTACTACCAGACCCATTCTCTGCAACCCATAAACACAAAACTTTTACTCATCTGCAACTTAATGTGTTGCCTCTTGGTAACCCAAAGCAACGGCTGAACACCTACAAATAAATGGATGTGGAATCCAAAATCCTGTGGTCAAAATTCTGTGATCAGATAAACATCTTTAAAATGTCCAAGTGGTTGACTGACAGACAAACAACAGAATACCAACACTCCAAATTCAAACTTCAAAATTTCAATGGTCAATTATAAGGCAGCATCCAAAATTCTATTTATCCATAAACGTCACAATATGTAGGTTTAGAACTTTGAGTTAATGTTGTCATTACTTCAAAGTTTTGAGAATGCCTCTGGATATAGTCAGGATTGGAATCTCCTGTCCCACCCACAAACTGAAGCAAGCAGATGGTATCACACTCATCATACTTTGACCATCAAAATATTACAACAAACAACGTGCCTTCATTTTGCTGACAGGCATCCAATCATATGCTGGTAACTTTATACCCTGGTGCCACTCTTGTTCTACTGTTCAGCCAGAGTGCTGTGAAGTTTCCCCGTGATATGTTCCCAAATACTCTACTTGAAGGTTACTTGAGGACTGTAATACTCCACGGTACCACAATAAAAACTCAGAATGAACTACCTCAGGCTACAGTTACAAGCCAACTAATTTGTCCATTTCCCTGTAAACACTTTTAAAAACAATGATCAGAAGTGCTGCTGCCTCTCTGAGGTCCATGTAATGAGTCAGCAGAATAGTAGCTCAAGAACACAAAACACTTACAAATGATTACTGACCATCAGCTGAGACAGAACACCCCTCAGCCCCTGGATTCACACAGTATGTATCTCTAATCCAACAGCTTCGTTCATTGTCCCAGGAAGATTACCAACTCTGGTTGGAAATATTTGTGTATATTTCATCCAATGGCTCCCTCCCTCTAACTGCTCTACTTTGGGCTACTCAATGCATCCACCTTCAGAGCTACCCAAGTGTACAAATGCTACACTCTTTAGTGGTCAAAAGAAATTTAAATCCAAATCATCTTCTGATGACCTCCCTCATGAGTTGTGCACAGCAGTGTGCAGGAAGTTAATTTCTAGACAATCCAGGGCAATGTTCAAGAGCTAACAAGTCGATGTTGAGACAACGGTGGGATATCTGTTTGACAACGGGTGCTCCATTTCACAGAACAACAAAAAAAAAATGAATAAGTTCTACATTTAGATCTGTAGCACAGGAATTACTTAACCTAAACGTTTTTTTAAAATGACATCATACCAATAAGTGGTATATAATAATGACCTGGGGCAGTCAAACTCTGCAGGCACCTAATAAGCTAAAGCTGTAGAGGAAACCATTATGCAAATACAAATTATAACTGATGGCTGCAAAGATGAACTGATATTGTTCCAGCAACAAAAACATGAACTATGTTTTAAAAGCTAGGACCCTGAACAGATGCTCAATTCTATTTCTATTCTACATTCAACATTTTAGCCCAAGGATGAGGCAAATACACAAAGAACAACATAGGAAGATCACTAAACCCTTCTCAATACATCTAACCAAAAATAAAAATCCTAACATCTCCTCCACCACTGTGGTTTCCCATTGTTTGTTAGATGATACAGCGACTTTTGCCTCCATTACTATGCCTGGGAGTTGTTCTGTACATTGATCACCATGAAGAACTCACTGGTAGCAGTCCTAAAATTACCTTGCACTAGTTTGAACCTGCATTTATCATAAATCAATTTGAAATAATAGGCCACAGTTTGCTGCAGAATGGCATCTAGTAGAGTCTATTAGTTAGAGACGGGCTTACATTTTCAAGTTTTAAAAATTTTAAACTGTCAATTTGCTGTGTGAGCTCACAGTGCAGCAAAATAAAAGCAGCTAATTTCGATTGGTAAACAACTGTTCTTAAGCCATCAGGTGGAGAAATTGTGGAATAAACCATGCAAGGACCGAGAAGGATGTGTAAATTGGAGTGACTGAATTCAGTATCAAGTCAGATTTAGAAGAGTGATTAAAAGGGGATGAAGGAAAAGACAGAAGAAAAAAGCAAGAGAGACGAGGTTTAGAAAAAAACTCGTAATTTTTGCATTTTAAAGCCTTCAACAACTAAAACCTAAATGAGATGAAACTTTAAAACTTAAATTTCAGTCCTGAGGTTATTTAGAAGTAATTGACAATCATCATGCAATTACAAGGTTACTCATACTGAATTGGATCAGAGTTAACTTTCTGACGAGATTTTCATGTTTACAACACAGATACAGCAACTGGTCACCACACAATGCTGATGGACCTGAGCTTGAGATGCCCTCTTAGACATAGATGTTTACAGCGCAGAGGGGTACCATTTGACCCATCACGTACATGCAAGCCAAAGATCTGCTCACATCGATACAATTTCTCAGCTTTTGGCCCACAGTCTTGGAAGCTATAGCAACACAACTGCATACTAAAATACTGTTTAAACGGTGAGCCAGAAACTCTCAAGCAGTTAGTTCCAAACTCCCAAAATCCTCAAGTGTAAACAAATTCTCCCCTCTCCTCTTAGCCTCTACCTCCTGCCTTAAATCAAGGCCCCACAGTTACTGACATCTCTACTAATCTCTCCTAACATCCACCCTTTGTCCCTCAGTCTTGTACACCATCAGGTCACCTTATAGCTCAGATCCTCCAGCCCAGGCAGCATCCTTCACCTTTATGGGGAGCAATCACATTCTTCCTAAAACTGGGTGATTCAAGTAGTCATCTAATCAGCATTTTAAAACAGCATAACCCCCTCAATCTTGCATTCTATACGTTGGCTAATAAGGGCAAGTATCCCAAATACGTTTTTAGCTACCATATATCTACCTTCAGGGATCTGTGCATATGCACACAAAAGTCCCTCTGATCTTCAGTATTGGTTACCCAATCAAACAATTCAATCAAATTCATCAAACACAACCCTACCATAACAAATCCATGATGAGTGTTTCATGGCTCCAAATGAAGATATGTTCCATCGCTCAGAGTTCTTTCTAATAATGTCCCTACTGCAAAGTTTAGACTGACTGGCCTGTAAATTTCCTGGTCTGCCCTTCCTCCCTCTTTGTTATTATATTTGATAATGTTAGCAGTCCTCCAGGCCTCTGACACCTCACATGTGGCCAGGGAGGGTTTGGAAATTACTGCTTGGGCTGCTATCTCATCCCTTACCTCCCTCAACAGACTGGACAGATCTCATTTGGGCCTACAGAATTATCCATTTTTAAGGCTGCTAAGCCCACTAGCGACTCCTGTCTCAATTCATTTTAATATTTCACAGTTCTCCAGCCTGCATGGGCTGTCCTTCTGCATTGTAAAGATCAACACAAGTATTCACTGAGGAACGTGGTCACATCTTCCAGGCCCACACACAGATGACCTTCACGTTCCCCAATGGATCCAACTCTTTCACTAGCTTTTCTCCTGCTCTTTAGAAATATTTTTAAAAAACCCTGAAGTTTTCCTTTATTTTACCTGCCAGTGTTTGCTCATGCATTCCCATTTTTTTGTAGTTTCCTTTTCAAGTTGCCCCTGCATATTTTACATTCCTCTAGGTACTCTGCTACATTAAGCCCTTGGTCATTTGCTTCTTTTTCCTTCCTCGTCCTAATCTTTATATCTCTCATCATCCAGGGTTTTCCAGTCTTGCTCGCACCCTTAGTCTGTATGGGAATATTTCCTACTGCTCAACAGTTTAACTGCAAGAAGCTGCTCCCAGTCCACTTGGGCCAAATTGTATCTTATCTTAGTAAAAATAGCCTTTCTCCATAAAATATAGGAGCAGAATCAGGCCATTCTGTCCATAAAGTCTTCTCTGCCATTTAGTCATGGTTGATATGTTTCTCAATGCCCAATGTCTCCTGCCTTCTCCCCGTAACCCTTGATCCCCTTACTAATCAAAGAACCTATCTATCTATCTCTGTCTTAAATATTCTCAGCGACTTGGCCTCCACAGCCCTCTGTAGAAATGAGTTTCACTGATTCACCACCCTCTGACTGAAGACATTCCTCCTCATCTCAGTTCTAAAGAGTCATTCCTTCACCTGAGGCTGTGCCCTCAGGTCCTAGTCTCTCCTAGTAGTGGAAACATCTTCTCAACATCCACTCTATTCAAACCTCTCAGTATTATGTAAGGCTGAAATCGGATTCCCCTCATCCTTCTAAACTTCACGGAGTACAGATCCAGAGTCCTCAATTGCTCCTCTTCATTCCCAGGATCATTCTTTTGAACCTCCTCCGGACCCCCTCCAAAGCCAGCACAACCTTGCTTAGATAGAGCACCCAGAACTACTCAGAATATTCCAAATACGGTCTGATCAGAACTTTATACACAGTTTTAGCCATACATCCCTGCTCTTGAATTCTAGGTCTTTTGGAATGAATGCTAATGTTGCATTTGCTTTCTTAACTGTCAACTGAATCTGCACATTAAGAGAATCCAGAATTAGGACTCCCAAGTCCCTTTGTGGGGTACCCTGATACCTTGGCATCTGAGTAGTCTTCTGGTCATGTCTGATATGTCCATGATGTACAGGAGGGTGACTAGTGTGTCTAGCAGTGTTGTGTATTCTTGTCAAGGTCTGTCACAGAGGTAACGGCAGATTGTGCTTTTTGGGTATCCATTTCTTTTAAAAATTCCGTATTAGTTCTCAGACCCCTAGGTTTCAGGGTAGCCCACAAACCAACAACCACCCTGCGACAGCTACTGACGAACATAAAGGATTCCATAACAAGCCAATGCAAACAGAACTGGAAATGATGCCAACCACCCCAGCAAACTGAGGCATATAAATAACAAGTGGGACAGAACACCAATGCTTCACCAGAGGCACACTGATGATGTTACCTAGCAGGGTGACAAAACGTCTGCAATCAAACACACTGACTCGGCAAGCAAGTCGAAAACCTCATCCGCAACCTGAGCTACAAATCATCGCAAAAGCCTTTATCTTTCCTCACTGCTAATAATTGATTCCTTGATAAATATTGTGGCCCTCCACCTCTCCTACGTCCCTCTCTACCTCACATGGACACCATGTACCAGGAACGCTCAAGCTGCCAATTCTGCCGGCCTTTCACCAAGTCTTTATCTTAGCTATGAGGCAATACTCCCATTTGCTTACCTGTGCCCGTAGCTCATACATCTTATTCTTCAAGATGCTAACAGGAGGTACATCGTGGGTTTCTGCATTTAACCTCTCACTGCGTTTCTGGTATGAAGGAGTTTTGCCAATTATGTAAAGATTACAGCAGGCACCAGTACTTTCACCATTAGTTTGATAATTAACCAGGCTACCGTCTGGTTTACTATTAGACTTCCTAGATGTTTCTGTAAGAGCACTTCTCAGATGCTTTCTTTCCAGATAGAAGGCTCCATTATTTCAATCTTTTCTCGCAACCTAACAGCCCCGTCAGCAGGGATGAGGCTGGTGACACCCCGCTAAACTGCCTAATGTCTCATGGTGACTAATATTCAATGTATGGCTTGCTACAGCACTATGCAGCTTAATCATGATGTCCTTTGATGGATGTTCAATTTTTTTGGCTACATAGCTCAACAGTCAACCGACTTTGTGATTCAGCTATCTCAACATCATTCACAAGATACAGGACAAAAAAAGGCTACATTGGAAACATATGCACTTACTAACTTCCAACTGTTTGTTATCCCTATAATCCGCTGCTAATTAAAGACAGGAGTAGACTAGTCTGCATGAAAACAAAAAAAAAAATCATTTTTGTAGATGAAGCCTGGCTGTATAGGCCTCAGAAGGTAAGCAGCAACGCAGAGCACCTGCCTTCAGTTATTGATACTCTTACATTTAGCAGCAAACAATTTCTCATGTATTGCAAGGTTAAAACTAAAAGCAGTGATAATAATCACGTTATGAAGCACTCCAGCAGCAGACAGAGGAGGCCTGTACTGAGGAGCTACACAAACAGCAGCCTGTGGCAAGAACTAGTCTGCTGTACATAATGGAATCATGAGAGCTGCAACTAGAACTGTACAATCACTCATTCAATTGTAAACTGTAGAACTTATGAAAATAACAAATGTCACTATACAAAACACAAGTTTAAGAGCTCCTTCTGCTCACAGATGAAAATGTCTCCAATCCACACGCATTATTTTTAAACTAACATGCAAGGCTCTACTCATTACTTGTTGCATTACAACAGATAAATGTGAAATAAAATGTTAATGTGTTTCGGTTAAAACATGTAGTTTGGTACCAGAGAGTGTGAGTATGTATGTCTGTGCGCGTGGAATTGGCCCCTTACCTCCCTCCCAGGCTGCAGATATCTGAAACAAGACACAGCCTGTGGCAGACATCACATATTTTCAGACTTAACACTACCAGCCTACAGCATGATGTCACCAGGGTAGCAACTCTGTTGCTATGGACTGCCTGGAAAGACCCTAGCAACCAGTTAGCAACCATTGGCATATCATTTTGCAATCTCTGCTCGTAAAATTCCAAGAGATCTATCTACTTACACCTCTATATCCCTATCTTTACAAAGGCACCCTGTTGTATTTTTGTCTACTAGTATCTACTGACAAAAGTCTTTCACTTCTTTCAACAAATGATGATTTACTTTGGCAGTCTTTTGTTTATTTCAAACTGGGAGTCAACTTTAACGTATAAAGCAAGCTTAACAGGGCAGATTTGAAAGGAAGGGGACAGGAAGCAGTTAACGTTATTCACTACCAGCAGTGCCACGAAGTAAAGTTGATTGGTCAACGAATTTGGAGGAAATGGGATTTGCGGATCAGAAGTTTAGTCTCATGGAGATGTGGTTAAAGGAACACAAGGAAAGCAAATGGTTTTACTGTTAGTGTGAGGAGCTCATGACTTCTTTGTCAATGTTTTGTTGTAAGTGTTGGTGGAGAAGGGGAGCATGGTGAGAGTATAAAAAGATAGTTTTACATTAGAAAACAGGAGGTATCTTTGCAGTCTGGCGGGTTTGGCATAGAGGATGACGATATCATGCTTGATGTGGTACACAGTCAGATTTGGCAATGAATGGCTTTGCAGGGTATATCAGTGAATTCCCCCACTATCAACAACCAGAAACTCAATTGGATACACAATATAAATACAGTGGCTACAATAGCAGGTCAAAGGCTAGGAATACTGCAGCAAATAACTCACCTCCTGACTCCCCAAAGCCTGTCCACCAACTGCAAGGCACAAGCCAGGAGTGTGATGGAATACTCCCCATGTGCCTGGATGGGTGCAGCTCGAACAACATTTAAGATGATCAACATCATCCAGGACAAAGCAGCCCACTTGACTGGCACCACATCTAAAAAACAACCACTCTCTACCACCAATGCTAATTAGCAGCGACGTCCATGTCCCACATATTAAATTTTAAAAAATGGCTAATGAGACAGTGGCTCAGTGGTTAGAACAGCTGCCTCACAGCACCAGGGGCCCGGGTTCAATTCCAGTCTCAAGCGACTGTCTGTGTGGAGTTTGTACATTCTCCCTGTGTCTGCGTGGGTTTCCTTTGGGGGCTCCAATGTCCTCCCACAGTCCAAAGATGTGCAGGCTAGGTGGATTGGCCACGCTAAATTGTCCATATAGTGTTCAGGGATGTGTAAATTAGGTGTGTTATAAGGCAATGGATCTGGGTGGGATACTCTGAGGGTTGGTGTGGGCTTATTGGGCCAAAGGGCAGGTTTCAACGCTGTAGGGATTCTAAGGAAGATGCTGCAATGGGGGAGGTTTCAGATTCCTGAAGTTGGGACCAATTCAGGGAATGGACGATGCAGGACCAGTATAAACTCGTCAGGTTACTCTTGGGCAGAACCAGGGTGGGGCCTGCATTTGTTAGAGTGGTTGGGGAGACTTTAAACTAAAATAGCAGGGGACTGGAAATTTATGCAAGGAATCAGAGGACGGAGAAATCAAGGGCAAGAACTAAAGATAGAAGGAGTAATAAGAAAAGTGATTTGCAGAAAAATCAAGGGCCAGGATAAAACAGGGTCACAGTAAAAAATAATGGGAATGGAACAAATAAATGCCGAAAAGACAAGCCTTTAGATGAATTAATTGTAAATGAAAACAGGTATGAGAGTCGAGCTTATGGAGGGTGGGCTGCAGGTTGACCACAGATGGAGACTGAATATCCAGAGGTATTCAGTATTTAGGAAGGACAGACAAATTGGAAGAGGCTGTGGAGATGCATTAATTGGATATACCTACTTCTGTACAAACGTGACCATTATCCATTGTTTTACTATGGCCCTTAGTGACTCCCCATCCTCAGTCAAAATAATGCGAGTTCTTGCCTCATTTTTAAAATCCGTACATATTTAGGAGTCACCCTTGCTTCCCATAATCTCCTCGAACCCTGCAGCCTGGCTTCTACCTCCTACTCTAACTCATGCCAATTACTAGTTTGTCAAACCGCTGTTTCTTTCTAATAAGATATTCACCTTGCATCCTTGTACTGTGAATTCAACAGTCCTCTCTGAGCTTCTCTCATCGCTTGTGCCTTTTAAACACTGTTTCCCTCAAAAATCTATTTGAAGATGATCTTTTTGAAGTGCCTTGGGAACTTTTACAACATGAAAGACACTCTGCAATTACAGGTGGTGTTAAACTAGGGCTTTTTATTGTTTCATGTTTTAAATTTAGATGGATTAAACTCATTTCATTAGGGCCGTTATATCTGCCAAGCTAATGTGGTAGTAGATCGGAGATTGAAAACTTGTCACTTTTACAATTTGACAAATAAGGACAATACCGAGCGCAGGAAAACTAGCATGAGAAATTAGGTAGAGAGTTTGAGAGAAATGACGGTAAGGTAGCAGTAAGGGACATCAGTAGACTTGTGAAAGCTGACATTGTGCTCTTGGATTATGTCGCCAGAGTGGCTTGCTGATATTGCAAAGGATAAATCCCTGAGGAGTCTCCAGCAGTAATAATGTGGAAGTGGGAAAAGAAGTTTCCGCAGATGATTCCCTTGCTAGGGCAGAAAGAAATGTATTCACATGCAGGCGGTTACTCCCAGCAGGACAAGAGAGAGACCCTGAAGGTGGTTAGTGTAATCAACTGTGTCAAAGTGTGCAAAGATGTCGAAAAGGAGTAGCAGAGCTGTTTTACCACTATCATGTCACAGAGGAGATCACAGACTTGGTAGGACTGGAGTGTGGAGAGAATAGACTGGGAGGGCTGGTGAGAGGGAAAGGAAGATGACGACAGCAAAAGGTGAAATTAATTGCATTGCTAAATTAGTAAAAAGGGAAAAGGAGAGAATGGTTGACTATAAAGGGGGAATTACACTCGATTGGAAAGGAAACTCAACAAAATGACAGTAGATGGAAAGGGAAATAGGTGGCACTGAAGATAAATGGAAGAAGGTGGAGAGAAAAAACTCAGAGCAGTGCTCTAGTGTATAAAGAGAAGACAGATGCCAGCATGAACACAAAGCAGGAATTCTAAAAAGGACAAGGAGTACCGTAACTGGGTTGAATGGGAACAAGAGCGCCAGTATGAACTAGATGGGTTAATGATGGGAGTGTCCCTGTTGAATGGATTTAGATGCAGTTCCAGTATCTCTGACCCATGCATCTAGGGAAGGAGTGCCTCTCTAAGCTAAACTGTAGCAATAGTAGAGAGAGTTGGCTATTGGAGGAAGGCTGGTCAGTTGAATTGTTGGAAATTAGTGTTCCTTCTGTTTAAGGTGAAAAACCTATTCAGTTTAAATGCATTTAAAATGGATCAGAAAGCATCATATATCATCTAAAAGTTATAAATATTCTCAAGAGACAAATTCCCTGACTGACTTTGCAATGATAAACTTTGGTTATGTATAGATCTCCTGTTTTTGTCTCTGGTTTCTAATGATTGGTTGGCACGGTGGCTCAGTGGTTAGCACGGCTGCCTCACAGCGCCAGGAACCCAGGTTCAATCCCATCCTTGGGCAACTGTCTGCGTGGAGTTTGCACACATTCTCCCCGTGTCTGCGTGGGTTTCCTCCAGGTGCTCCAGTTTCCTCCCACAGTCCAAAAATGTGCAGGCTAGGTGGATTGACCATAGAAAATTGCCCATAGTGTTGAGGGATGTGTAGATTAGGTGGGTTATAGGGGGATAGGTCTGGGTGGGATGCTCGGAGAGTCGGTGTGGACTTGTTGGGCCGAAGGGCCTGTTTCCACACTGGGGATTCTACAATTCTATGAAATGCAATGCTTATTTTTTGCCTTCTATAACAGATTTCCCCATCAGCCTCTCATGTCGATATGCTCCCAGCCTTCAGCAGATGGACTGTTGCTTGGATTATGTATCTTGTACACATCTTTGTACAGTCAGTCTAAGTAATTACTTGATTTCATGTGTCAGGGTCATTCTGGTTGGTTTTGTTTTGAAGCTGCTGATTGGCTTCTGCTAGTTTTGAAGGTTGGCGTATATAATGAGTGAGCTATTAGTCATTTATCCAAATGCTGCCAGGCACATGAAACGCAAGGGTCGGAATGAGAAGTTCATTTAATTGTGCTTTCCCTTCTCAACTGCACTTTTTTTTGTAGAAGCAAAGCATGACATGACAAAAGTGCGAATGGAGAGTTCATTGAAGTTTCTATTTCAGTCACAGCTCACCAATTGTCTTTCAAAGCTGACGATAATTGGCTTTTTAAACTAGGCAGTGGACAGAGCAGAAAGTGCACTGTAGGACTACAACTGAAGCTCCGGTAATTAGATCTCATGGGACTCAATACGAGACTATGCTGCAGGACCTAACAGTTCAGCAGCCTCTATATTACCATCTTTCCTCACTGCTGTGGTGTGGCTGATCACCTCCCAAGGACCTGTCAACACTTCTTTTCTGTTTCTTTATTGGATTTCTTGTGTACACTGTTCCAAGTGCCACGTGCCAGCCAATGTTCTACCCTTTCAAATATTCACTGCAATGCTTGCTTGTCAGTAATGATTGGTGCTCGTGCACAGATATCATAAAATAGCTTCCTTTGAGACACCCAGCAATGAGACTTGCTAACATCTTCTCAGCTCCAATTCTTATGAATCCTAGACCACCAAAATCACAGTATCATAAAACTGGCAAAAATCAGTGTGAAATAAAATGTCTCAGTTCAGCACTGCAAAACAATGTGAGCTGTGGTATGGGAGCTGATGATTTGTGGTGATTATTTAGCATTCAACTCATAAAACATTGAATTTATTTTAAAGGCTTTGATGGGAGTTTTTGAAACATTATGCCTTAAAGAGAATTAGCTTTTTTTTTTAAAAAGTCTGTCACAATACATAAGTGATTATTCTATCTTAAGGTAATAAAATAGTTGTTTGCCTTCAACTGAAGTCCAAGGCAAGACTCCAGGCAAATGCAAATGACTTTTGGTAGCTTTAATTAATCAGTATCTGATTTGCAGGTTTCTAGAAACACCACAGTTATTTATTTACCTCTGGTCAGGCCTGGTTACATGCTTTTCAAACGTTTTCTGTCAACTTGCCCAAGCTAAAAAGGGAAAATTGGCAGGAAACCTTCAAGGAGAAAAAATTCCTCTGACAAGTTCAGTAATGGTTGGAAACTTAAAAGAACTATTCGATTTTTAAAATAATTGTAAACCAGTGCAGGAGTTATGATCATGTGTCGAGCTAGCCAAACATACCACTTAGAAGATACATATTGTTGCTGCTATTAATTTATGTTGTTATTACTTAATACATTTGATTCGTCAAAGAATAGCTAGTAAATTTGTGATCTTCCAAAGAGGAGGAAGATCTCCTGGTGAACCAGCAACTGAAAGTTTTTTTATTCACTCATGGGATGTGGGCATCACTGGCTGATCCAATATTTATTGCCCATTCCTAGTTGCCCTTGAGAAGGCAGTGGTGAGCTGCCACCTTGAACTGCTGCAGTCCATTTGCTACAGATAGAGCTCAATGCATTCAGGGAATGGGTTTGACTCAACGACACGGAAAGGATGACAATATATTTCCAAGCCAGGATGGTGAATGGGCTTGGAGGAGAGCTTGCAGATGGTGGTGCCCTCTTGGTCTTCCAGATGGACGTGGTTATGGGTTTCGGAAGGTACTGTCAAAAAAGAGCCTCAATGAATGTCCACAGTGCATCTTATAAATAGTACACACTGCCGCTACTGAGCATCAATGATGGAGACAATGGATGTGGTATTAATTAAAACGGTCAGCTTTATCTTGGATGGTGTCAAGTTCTTGTTTGTTGTTGGTGCTGCACTCATCCAGGCAAGTGGGAAGTATTCCATCACACTTCTGACTTCTGCCTTGTAGAGGGCGGACAGGCTTTGGGAATTAGAAGTTGAGTTACTTGCTGCAGGATTCCGAACCTCTGACCCACATTTGTAGGCACAGCATTTATATGGTTAGCCTAGCTCAGTTTCTAGTCACTGGTAATCTCCAGGATGTTGTTAGTGGGGGATTCACTGATGGTAATGTCACTGAATGTCAAAGGTAGTGGCTAAATTCTCTCTTGTTGGAGGTGGTCATTGCCTGGCACTTGTGTGGCATGAATATTACTTGCCACTTGTCAGCCCAAGTCTGTATATTGTCCAGGCCTTGCCGTATTCGGGCATGGACTGTTTCTGTATTGGAGGAGTTGCGAATGGTGCAGAACAATGTGCATTCATCAGTGAACATCCCTATTTTTGACCTTTTGTTGGGGGTCACTGATAAAGCAGCTGTAGAGACTAGGCCAAAGATGTTCTCCCAAGGAACTCCCAAAGATGGCCTGAAGCTGAGATGACCGATTTCTAGCTATCACAATCATTTTCCTTTGTCTCAGGCTAGACTCCAACCAGCAAAGAGCTTTCCCCTCATTCTCACTGACTCCAGTGTTGCTAGGGCTCCTTGATGCCTCTCTCACCCCATCTGTGGAATTCAGCTCTTTGGAACATGTTGGAATTAAGCCTGTAATGAGGTCAGGAGTGGAGTGGCCATGGCAGAACTCAAACTGGGCATCACTGAGCAGGCTATTGCTGAGCAGGTGCTGCTTCATAGCACTGTCAATGACACCTTCCATCACTTTACTGATGATCAAGAGTAGACTAGTGGGGCAGTTAATGGCTGGGTTGGATTTGTCCTGTCCACACAAAACAGGACATGTATGGGCAACTTAGCCACATTGTTTGGTGGATGCCAGTGCTGTAGCTGTACTAGAACAGCCTGCTAAGGATGTGAATAGTGCTGCAGCACAAACCTCCAATACCACTGCCAGAATGTGGTCGAGGCCCCGTAGATCCTTCAGCTATCACTTGATATCCTGTGCAGTCAACTAAATTGACCCAGGACTGACATTTGTAACAGTTGGGATCTCAGGAGGAAGCCAAAATGGATCACCCATGCAGCACTCATGACTGAAGACGGTTGCAAGTATTTCAGCCTTGTCTTGCACGGAGATGCTGGGCTCCCCGATCACTTAGGGCATGAATACTTGTGCAGCCTCTTCCTCTAATTGCTTGTCCAGTTGTCATTACCATTCATGATTGGAAGTGGCAGGACTGTAGAGCTTTAATACAATATGTTGGTATGGGTTGCTCATCCTCACCTATCACACACTACTTCAGCTACTTGACATGTAGAAGTGGTCATGTTGTATCTTCATTACATTGACACCTCATTGATGCCTCTGGTATGCCTTCTGCACTCTTCATTGAACCATAGTTTGATGGCAATGGTAAAGCAGGGAATTTACTGGGCATGAGATTGCAGACTGTGTTTGGACAGAATTTTGCAACTGATGGCAGACAGTGCCTCATGGCTTCCTCATCACCCATCACAGGCCAATCTAGAAGTTTTCTGGTTAAATAATTGGCCAGTTCAGTTAGTCAGTGGTGGTGCTATCAGCCTTTCCTAGTGATAGATATGGAAGTACATAACTGAAGTACATTCTGTGCTGTTGTCACCCACTGTGCTACTTACAATTAGTGCTCAAGGTGGAGTACTGATTTTTCAGCTGAAGGTGAGAGCAGAATAGGTAAAATCAGCAGCTGGTTTCTTTACTCATGTTCGATCTTATTCCAAGAGACCTTATGAGGCCTACAGTCAATGTTGAGGACTTTCATCCCTGCTTGTTTCTCCTGCCAATCAGACAAGACATACTCAGGGGTGGTGATGGTATCTGTAAGGTATGACTATATTAGGATATATTAAACATAGAATAAGGGAATAAAAACATAAAAAGAATAGAAAAGATTGTAAAGTTCCAATGGTCAATTGCAAAGTCCCCCAGAAAGTACTCCTATCTCGCTGTTACAGCATTTGAAAATACATATTAAACTCCAACTGCAATTTGACAGCATAGTTAATCTCCACAGGAAATCCACTCCAAAAAATTAGCATAGTATGTAAAATAATTATTTCTAAATTCTGTGCTTACCATCCCTTTGTCAAACTCAAGTACTTTTCCAATTCAAATATTACTTAACAAAATATGTCTTGTCAAAGCTTTATAGCACAGGAATATTTGCAAAGTTAAGGGGAACAACATTTGACACCATGTGACGAGAGGAGGCTGACTAGTGGTCTCTGGTTGATATTATCGTGGAGAATGAAGAATGTTCCAGTCAGAGGATTACTGACAGTTAACTGCCTAGGTGCATCAAGAATTACATTGTCATTTGGCATTGCAGTGTGGCACACACGAGTGCTTGAAATCACATTCATTAGTACACAGGGCACGGTTTACAGGCAGAACTAACTCATATCCACATTGCGACTGTTTCAACTTGGCAAAATAGGTGACAATTGTTCTCAAGTTAGTAACTTTGCAGATGACAAAATTGGTGGTAAAATGGACAGTGAAGAAGAATTATCTAAGATTACAAAGAGACCCTGATCAATTGGGTCAATGGGGTGAGGAGTGGCAGATGGAATTTAATTCGGATGAATACAATGCATTTTGGTAAAACACACAAGGGGAAGACTTTTACAATTAATGGTAGGGCCCTGGATATTGTAATGGAACAGAGACACCTCGGGGTTCAGGTACATGATTCTTTGAAATTTGCATCACATGTAGACAGAAGGTGTTCAGCATACTTGCCTTCATTGCTCAGACCTTTGAGTATAGGATTTGGGACATCACGTTGAGGTTGTACAGGATGTTGGTGAGTCCTCTTCTGAAGAACTGTGTACAGTTCTGGTCACCCTGCTACAGGAAGATTAATATTAAAGTTGGAGAGGGTTCAGAAAAGATTTACCAGGATGTTGCCAGGAATTGAGGGTTTGAGTTATAAGGATAGGCTGGGATTTTTTTCCACTGGATAACAGGTGGTTGAGGGGTGACCTTATTGAGGTATATAAAATCACAAGGGGCATAAGGTGAATAGTAAGGATCTTTTCCCTAGGGTGGGGAAGTACAAAACTAGGGAGTATATTTTTAACGTGAGAGGAGAAAGATTTAAAAAGAACATGAGGGGCAACTCTTTATACACAGAGAGAGTGGATAGTGTGTGGAATGAACTGCCAGAGGAAGTGGTAGATGCAGTCACGGTTACAATGTTTAAAAAAGACATTTGGATAAGTACATGAAAAGGAAAGATTTGGAGGGATATGGGTTAAATGCAGGCAAGTGGGACTAGTTCAGTTTGGGAACATGGTCAGCATGGACTGGTTGAACCAAAGAGTCTGTTTCCATGCTGTATGACTCTATGACTCTATGACCAGAGTCAACCTGGTTTAAATTTACTCAAAGTCTGGCAGTGAACTATCAGTTATCAAAAAGTGGTGCATTTTCCATTGAAACACGTCTCCAAACCAGAATCCATTTACCAAACAATCAGCAGTCTCTTCTCAGACAACAAAAAAAGATGTTGTTCCCCTCATATACGTGATCTTGCAAATGCCGAGTGCAAATGAAAACCTTCAACAAAGAATATCCTTTTTCATCAATATTCAAATAGAATTGTTTTAGGATATTCATTGTTTTTGAGACTATATCTATTAAACCATCAAAAATTATCAAATCAATGTCCTTTAATGGATCAGAGTCATTTAGCTACCAGTAATCAGCTCCCATGAAATCCCCCCCATGAGTACCATACAACTTCAGATCTTTCTGAGCAGTCGGTTATATTATTCTTCCCACCAGGGAATTCACTGCACAATTGAACTCACTGACCCTACACTAAAGATAATAAAATTTCAATTTAAATACCACAGCTCTCCGCTTTCTATGGTAAATTGCAATCAGCCAAATGCAACAGTGCATTGCAAAAGGGTTGCCTCCAGAATTATAGCAAGCAAAAAATGAGCTTGTTTAAATGAAGGGCAGGTTATTGTTCATGGAGAACTAAGTTGCATCATGTCAAGTATCAGAAAACAAAGGTCATTGTAACAGATGACACAAGATGGTGTAGTCAGCTGTGGGTTCCAGGTTTTGATTTCCCACGCAAGTCTTTGATCTGCTTTTAGTGAAGGTGCTCAGCAAAGAGCTCTTTCAAGTCTCTTACTTATATAGAAGGAGTTTAGCAAATGTGTTAAACAGAACGTCACTTTCTCAACAAAGGTGCAAGGACAACCAGATCTTGAGCGGTGTATCATGGATAACAAACAAAAGGCTTAAATCATAGAATTAAATATATCTTCAATTGTGAAAGCTTTTCATGTGTTTTTAATCTAGATATTTAAACCATAGTTATAATTACTATTTGTAGGGGCAGGGATAATATTGTCATTTAGTGTGGATAAAACCTTGACAAGGGTAAGGATGTTCCTAATGACATTTCACTGTCAACTGTGCCTAAAGTGGGGTCTACTCTGTAACACTATACAGTGCTTTCAGCTGGCTACTAAGCACAACCAGCACAGAATTATATTAATATTCATAACATTAATATGATCAATATTCAACATAGGATTAAGTTCAATCTCGTTCATTGTCATTCTGTTGACACAAGTTTATTCAAGCTCGCAATCCATTCAGAAGCCTACCAGAAAAAAAACATTACAAACCAACCTGGCAACTCAAATATGAAATCCTGAAAATAAAGATTCCAGAAACTGTTCACTCAATCATTTTTAAAATTCTTTTAAAAAGTTAGATTTATAAACCTTTTAAAATCGTTATTTGATGGGATTTTAATCTCAGATTAACAGAAAAGGGCGGCACAGTGGCTCAGTGGTTCACATTGCTGCCTCACAGCACCAGGGATCCAGGATCGATTCCAGCCTCGGGTGACCGTGTGTGGAGTTTGCACATTCTCCCCGTGTCTGCGTGGGTTTTCTCCGGGTGCTCCGGTTTCCTCCCACAGTCCAAAGACATGCAGGTTAGGGGGATTGGCCATGGGAAATGCAAGGTTACAGGGATGGGGTGAGTCTGGGTGGAATGCTCTCCAGAGAGTCGGTGTGAAATTGATGGGCCAAGTGGCCTGATCCCACACTGTCAGGATTCTCTAATTCTAATACACTGGCAAATGTGGCTTTAATTTTGCTGTTTTGTTCTTTCTGAACCAATCTCCTAATGGAAGAATGGGATCCTCTGTGCAAGTGCTCCTTAAACGAAAACTTTCACAAACTAATACACTAATCATAATGCAAACACTTAAAATGTGGCACAAGAATGTAAAGTAGCACCTTATTATGCACACACTGACAATAGGCAAACATTGCCCCCTTCAGCAAGCTTCCACACAAGCACCCAACACTTCTTTCAGCTGATTGATTATGTTACGTGTGACTCTTGACATTGAGACAGCAGGTATCTCAATTGAAATCTCATTGCGTATGTTTTATGCATTGCCACTGTATTAAATTTATACAGGTCAAAGAACTGTAAAAATTCAAGCCCCTAAATAGTGATGTTATTTATCAACAGTTAAACCAAACATGTAGAAAAATCAAAAATACATATAATTATTATATAAAATTTATGATTTGCTGTAAGAAGAGATTAAAAAAAATTACCCAACTGGTTTCTGTGCGGAGGCTGCAGTTAATATTGTAGTGCAGTAATTACAAGTTCTCTGATAGCTAAGGTGTGCTCCAAAGAGCAGTGTAGTCATCTGCCAGTTGGTTGTTCTTCATTGACGCCTCTGCCTCAAGTTCAAGATACTGAATTTATTTAATGCCCCACACCACATATGGGGTTACTACTCAAGATCCTTACAGATGAATACCTGGTTTATCAAATAACTCAGGGTAATTATCTTGTTTTAACATTACTTACCTGCCCACAGGACTCTCGACAAGGTTGTTTTTTTAAAAAGATGATCAGTTTATTTGACTGCACTTATCCATATTATTTCATCTTAGCCCGCTTTTTTGGCTTTACGTTCTGGTTCTTGGAGGTCACCACCCCTACTTTCCATATAACTGCTTTGCCTGAATAGAGGGTAACAAGGATCAGTCAAGGGGCAAAGGCAAAATCTTTAGCTTCCCAAAATGCCCTTGCACAGAGCTCTGATACTGAATGCAGAAAAAGTTATTATTACAATAAGAAGGTGGAAATTGCTTTCTTGCAGAGACTATGATTACTCAAGATGACATCTAGCAATTTGGTGTTGACAAATTCCTAACCCTGGTGTGTCAGGGAAAGCTGCTTTACAATAAAACAGAAGTCAGGCAACAGCTGACTGAAAAGAAAGCACCACTGGCCACTTTAGTCAATCATTTTACATAAAGATATCCACCATAACGGGTTAGCCTGCAAGTCTCCTTTACATATTTTTGAAATAGTATTTTAAAAAAAAAAAAAAAAAAAAAAAACTTATACCCATTCTATTAAGCATCTTACATCAAATTCAACTTGAGTATTTGGAAATCAGCAGTTTCATCCAGCCCAACATCAAATCGATGGAAATAGCACATGCTCAGTCCACCTTCAAAGCGATGGAAGTAGCATGTGCAATGCTGATATCTAATTCAGAACGCCAGAGAAAATAATTTTTACACTTACCGGGTCCTACTCCCACCAGAGGGGACACAAGTCAGTCAGTGACTTCCGTAACAGCCAGATGATCCAACTTCTATGGACAGCAACAGAGCCCACTTAGATTCAATAGCCGTTTGCAGTAGTGTTACAGGTGAAGTTTCTCTTCAGTAGGTGGGCTTTGGAGTTGGACAGGCTTTTTTGAAAAGTGGCAAAAAAATTCCTTCATCCATGTCAGAAATTCTACGCAGTACTGTAGAATGTGGGAAAGCCTGTATTACCATATTGGTAATAACACATTAGGTAAACTGAATCGATGCTACATTATTCATACTCCTATCTAGTAATTGATAAACCAGGCAGGACCCACTTTGGTTCATCAAGCCTGCCACCTATCTCTACAAGCATTTTATCCATCTTCAGACTTTATTTTCTTGTCACAGCAATCAGTTAGAAGTACTCACAGCTCACCCCAAACTGATTTTAATTAACATCTCTCAACGTTGCCACAGTCACAAAGAGGTGTATTTCTCTTTGACCTCCTTTATCTTTTTAGTTAAACTGTTAATATACCTCCCTCAAGCACAGAGCATTCTCTCAAACTGATGCCAGCCTACTATCTAACTACCATACCTTTCACACTGAAAACTGAGCCTTAGGGATCAAACAAAGAATTTTAATTTCCTTCTATCAGAGAAAACATTTATAGAATTCCTGACAGAATGGCTGAGATCTCTCTGTATTGGAGCCAAGTTACAAAGGGTCTGGAACTCTGGAGGGTTGCCAACTCTCCAGGATTGCCTTGGGCTCCCCAGGAATTAAAGACTAATTTCTAGGACATTCTGGAAACAACTCAGGAGAAAAATCATAGGGCTGATGAAAGGTTGCATCCTTCTAATTTTACTTGACCACTTTTGTTCACTATCATGAAAATGCACAAAATCCTTTTTGACCAACTGAAAAAGAAAATGTTTAATTGGCTACTGAAGAATGAATTCACTTTGTAATTGCTGTGGCAGAGAGATTAGTTAGAGAAATGGCATGGTGCGCATGTGCATGTGCGAACCTCCAGGAATAGGTCTAACCAGAGTTGGAGACACTTCTCCCAATGTCATCTGGTCCCACCCTCAATATGATACAAGAAAGATCACGTCAATTTCCTCCAACCAGTCTTTCCACAAATCTCAGTTCCTTATCAGTCACAATATTTCCTTCTTCATTACCTAATCAGATTAGGTCTGAAGTGAATTCTTTTCAACCTTGATGCATTCTTGATAATAGTCCCTTCATTTGGGTTTTTCAATAAAATAAAAATGTTGAGCACACTACAATATCAGTAGTTGCTCAGTTATTGAAGATCATCATCTGCTTTTCTCCAATGTTTTGACAGCCAGATTTTAAACTTCTCATAGATACCATCCCTTCTCCCCAAATGCCACTACCTACATGTCACACACCATCCTGACTTGGAACCACTTCACTGTTCCTTTCCGGTCAACAATCTGGAATTCCCTTTCTAATAGCAGTGCAATGCGAGCTGATACTAGACGGACTGAAGTGGTTCAAGGAGGCAGGCACACTACCACCTTGTCTAGCACAACTAGGGATGGTCAACAAATGCTGGCTATGTCAGTGATGCTCACATCCCATAAAAGAATTTTAAAAAACACCGCAAGCACAACAGCTGATGTACTGAGCACATACCACAATGTCTTTATTCAACATTAGTTAATGTTGTCAGTGTCTATACTCCCCTTAGAAGATGAAGCAGATGGCACCCAGTCTCTAACAGTAGGCTGCAATCAACAAGCTGCACCCAGCAAAACCTTCAGAGATGGCAACCATTGTCTACCATGAGAGACATTCCTATTACAGGCAAACCCTCATATAGACATAACACCAAGCAATCTCATCATAACTTGTATTCAGCCATTCTTTGCCTAGTATTTGCACATTTATACTGCATTCTCCCAGCAATGTTTATTTCTTCTTGAAATCTTTATCTTCTTTAATTATTTGGCCAAAGGAAGGACCAACCCACAGCGCTGAGGTCACCATAATGGAAATGGCAAGGAGGCAAGTCCCAAATCCACCCCGGCGGAACTGAGAAGAAACCCTGTACTATTGGCACCAATCTGTTCCACACCAGCCACCCAGGTACCTGACCTAACTCTGTTGCTCCACTGCACTGCTTCCCCACTCCCCCCACAGCACCCTCCCCCACTCCCCCCGCAAGTAGTCCAGGTCGCTCTGACAACTTTCATACATCTTGCAATCCTGCAGCTTTGGATACTGAAGGCTCCAATTCCTTTCCATCTTATTTAGACCTACATCTACTTAAAACAATGGATTCAGTGAATGCACCAAACTGTAATTTCAGTTCCCTGATACCCCACTGTTATTAATTATATTCTCATCAGAAGTAAAGAATTAATTTTTCAACATTTTATCTACCAGACAGAATTCACTTTGATTCAGAATCAAACATTTTAGATGTTGCTTTAGGTCCTGCCTTTTAGAAATTACTATCCCAGATTAAGAGTTTATAAAAACAGAAAACTACATTTACTGATCTATTTCTCTTGGTGAAATAATCCTCTTGAATGTTCGTTTGCTTATTTTTGGAGCTGATACATCATATACTGGGGTGAGGTCATTTTATCTGGAGTACACCCAACAGGATACTATTATCTTGGGTTAGAGATTCACAAATACAGCAGCAAAACACACATTTATACATCTTAAAGACTCCAAAATAGAAATTTTTTTTCTCCCTTGCCAAGCCACACGTCATGCTGGCTCTAGCATCACATCTCATTGAACAGTATGAGTCTGCCATTGTGTGGGAAGAGAATAGTTTGATCATGAGTACAAGGTTTGTAAATTCTATACTGCGCCGTTATTATAGTAGCTAACAGCTGAATTAACTCAATCTAAAAATCCTAGTATCAAAGCTAGCATGTTTTAAAACTATCCAGCTTCTTGACTTGTGTAAAATCCAATTCCAAGAAAATAAGATATTAAATGTTCCTTTTGTACATAACCAGCCATTGCTAACTGAACTCTACAAATACTACTAGTTGTACTGGGTAGCAGTTGTGTGGAACTGTATAACCAAAATGGATGTGGAAGAGAGGAGATAATTATTTTGGCAGGAATGTTAATAGGTATTAAAATGTAAAATAAGGAAAGGTGCCTCAAACTTGGGGATGACCTAGTATGTGAGGAATGGAATTTTTGATCTGGTATACTCTTAAACTCCCAAGAAAATCTGGACATATTGGAGGTTACTTTAATTACACCTAATGATATATTATAAACAAACATGGTCTCCTGGAGCACCCTTCATTCTCTTAGTCACAGAAACTGTCTAGAGATTTTTCTAACATAAGCTTTAACTGAGTTTGGAATTTTTTTCATCAAATATACAGCTGATGTTTGGGTCTTTCTCACCATATGAAATTGCACAAATTATATTTGAAACATTATGGGATTTGATAAATAATAGCTTCACAATTTAATTCTTGTTCATCTGTGAAGTGAGTCCTTTGGAAAGTGAAATTATCAACTGAAGATAACTATTTATACTGGAGGTAAATACTGTTACAACATCAGCAGCTGAGTGTTGCACTGTCTTTGAGTAAATAGCAATTTACAGTGTTTGAGCAATGTGTAACTGATGGATTTCTCTAACCAGTGAGATAGAAGCTGCTAGCTTAACTATGGGTCATCAGCCACACCATTTAATAGCCTTTGCAAATCCCACACACTCACCTGAGCTATAACAGTTTCCCATCTTTCTGCTTTCTCAGAAAGTGAGAAAGCTAATTTATCTTTCTTTAATTGAAGCAAGCTAGCTTTGGGATGTCACCCAACACTGACATTCTCGTAATAACTCATCCAAATTATTGGGCAAATGTGAAAAGTTAATGTAACACCTCTCGAGCTTGATGCAAAAATGAAATTGTGGAATAAAAAGGAACAGTAGCAGCATGAATATAAAGTTGGTTGAATGACAGGAAACAAGGCACAATAGGTCTTTTGACTAGAGGCGGCTTGTAGTGGGTTCCTCAGGGGTATGCACTGGGACCCCTGCTTTTTCTGATATATTTTAATGACTTTCAAAAGAAAAAAAAAAGAGTGGGGCAAGTGGTGGTGTAGTGACAATGTCTAGCATCCCTGGCTATGCTTTGCTCAGCTCAAATATAGGTTTGAATCCCACTGATGGTGAAATTGGCTGATGGTGAAATTTTAATTCGATGAATAAAGCCGGAAATTAAAAAAAAACTACTACTAATGGTAGCCACAAAACTATTGTTGTTTGATAAAAATCCATCTGATTCACTAAGGCCTTTTTTTAGAGGAGGATGTCTGCCAGCCTCACTTGGTCTGGCAGACATGTGACTCCAAACCCACAGCAATGCGGTTGATTCTCAATTGCCCTCTGATGCAGGTCAAAGGTAATTGGGGATGGGCAATAAATGCTGACTTTGCCAGCAACACCCACTTTCCATAAAGGCATAAAAAGGAAGTTTGCAGTATGGTTGAAGAGGTAGCAGATGAAGTTCAACAGGTTATTCATTTTGGTAGGAAGACAATGTAAAATAAAGGTTATAACTCTAAAGAGGTCACTGGAGCAGAGGGAGCTAGGTGCATATGTACAGGAGTCATCAGAAGATGGCAAGACAGGTTTGCCAAGTGGTTAAAGCATACAACATCCCAATACTGGATAAGGTTTGGCAGCATCAGAAATTGTATTTGACTCAATATTGTAACTACCTCTCTCCAGAAGTGCTGCCAGAACAATGCGCAGGATTATCTGAAGAAAGCAGAAAAATTATGAAATGTTTGTTTGAAGAATCAGCACAGATAAGATGAGCCAAACGACCTCCTTCCCACTACAATAATTCTGTAATTCAAAAAGATGCTGTTATTTGGTTATGCAAGTCTAACTTCATTAGCTTAGTTGGAGGTTTAATCTGAACTACATTATTAAAATTTCTTGGATCTATCATTACAATTTTATTGTCATATAATATTTTAGATTATACAGGCAGTCCATGTATTTCATTGCAACATGTTGAATCAGTGGATAACGTGTAAAGAATCCTTTGAGATTTTTCTGCTGCCCACAACGGTCGCAATGAAAATGCTTAAGAAATTGCAACCTAGTTCCTCAGAATAAAATACCACAGATTAAAAATTTGCCACTAAACCTGCTCTGTTTTCGTCCTTACACCAGAATCCCACCTGCCAGCACTGAACAAAGTCAGAGTCTGTGGAGTCAGAGGGCACTTAACTTGGATCCCAATTATACACACAGGTTTTCAGCACCCAGATCTTGCACTGGAGAAAGAGAAGAGTTCCGAACTATGGGAAGCATTGGGAATTTAGTTTGTCTTGATCATTAACCTTAATCTATCTCCATGGTACACTTAAAATGAATAAAAATTTAAAACCACATATTGCTGACCATCCGATCACTGTCCACTCCTTCGTGTTTTCTTCCTCTCTGCTTCACAAGGTTGGCTGGTAATTTCTTGTGCACACTGTATGTAAACCCTGACAAGAACAGGAAGTGAGCACCCACTGTTTCCAGCTTTTCACTATTTAGAAAGTCCCCTGGTCCATCCTTTTTAGGTCCAATGTGGATGACTTTGCATTTGGCTACACTGAAATCCACTTACAAATGTGTTGTCTACTCACTTAATCCATCTCACTAACTTTCAATATCATCTACATTGTTTACAATGTTCCCTATCTCTGCGGAACTGCAAAATTTCAATTTATGGCTTTCTAGCCAGTTACCCAAGCCATTTATTAATACAATGCATACTTTGATGCCCCAACACAGATCTTTGCTGGAAACCACTAGTCACATCCGATCAATTAGAATATCTGTTCAATATCCCTTTTCAAGTCCCCTGCCACTCTGCAGTATACCAACTAAGTCAATTTCAAGTCGTGGTCCCGTAAGAAGGGTTTTATAAAATGTTGTCCAAAACCCTCAAGCTCAACTGGTCTATAGGTCCTAGATTTCCCTCTTTCACTTTTCTAAAATAGCTGGAGACACAATGCAATATTCCAATCAAGAGCAAAGGCTCCTTAATGCAGAGAACTTTGGTTATAGTTAGGGTACCTGCAATCCTACTACTTCTTTCCGTTCAAATCCTGGTAGAAACCACATGACCTGGGAGTTTTCATTCTTTAGTCCCACTATTTTCTTGATTACTGTTATTTTATTCTATTTTGGAGAGTTCCTGTTCCTGATTGAAATGAGCTTCCTGGGGATGCCCAGCAGGCTGAACTCTTCCTCACTAGGCAAAGGAATTAATCAATCAGTGTGTCTATCATTTTCTTATGTTCACTGACAGTATCAACATGACTTATGTGCTGTACAACTCTATGATCAGTTGCAAAGCACCTATATTTTTCTTTGTTGTATAAGGTAATGGTTCTGAAGAAGTTAATGTTCACTGGTTCCTCCTATTCTTCTAATATCATTCAGTCTATGGGAACAGACAAGCAGTTCTGCTCTAGCTACCGGTGGGAACAGATTCATCTGCAACAGCTCTCCAAGCTCTTTGTAATTATGCCCAACCAAATGTAGTTGAACTTAACGCTATCTTATCAAAGAACAGTGATAACTCTATGGACACGCAGCCTCTATCACGACTCAAGATTGGCTATCTTGTGTCTAGAGCCTAAGGAGGATTGGTGGCAGTGAGCTACCTCAAACAAACTAGATCTGGTACCATGCACTGACTGAGGTGATAAATACCACACAGTACCACAAGTAATCATCTGGAAAAACACCACATTCATAAATCAATCTTTGTCCTGATCCAATCATAAAAATCTGTTGATCTTTACCTTACTTGAAGGTTTGCATACTTTTTTTTTGTAGCTCTTACTTTGTCTCATCACATTCCATTGTTCTTTGTATCTTTCCTAACTACTAGAATCCTTGATAGTTCTTGTATTTTTGCATGCCCTTTTAACCTTAATTTCCAAGGCTATTTTTGCCAAACACACCTTGCCCCTTAGTAGCATAAATTAGTTCTACTGTTAATTTGTTTTGTTTTGAGCTCGTTTCATTGATCTTCCATTATTTCACTCAAAAAATTATTATTTTTAAACCTATTGAAGTCACCATCTAATACTAGAATTATTACTGCTGTTTAAAACACATTGAACTCAATCATGATTTGATAATGGTTAGATCAAAGTTCCCACACCAATTTTGTTAACTAAACCTGGTTCAGAAGTCATTAGTAGTCAAATTTGTTTGACATACTCCATATTAAATCTAGGATGTATTGTTGCAGAAAACTATCCTGAACATAATCAAGAAATTCTGTCTTTCTGGCATGAGCTGGTCCGTTTCTCTCAAATCTATAACAAGAAAGTTAAAATTCTCCATCACGACCATTTTGTGTTTGCTAAGAGTTTCCAATCTCTCATGTTATATTAACTATTTCAACACCCAGTACAGTCTTAAATCCAAATCTTTTTCTTAGCTCTCCCCGTAGGGTTTCCACTGCCTGTTTACCTTGTGATATCCTACTTCATCATTGAAGCAAATTCATCTTAACCACGAGGTTACTCTTGCCCCCTCTGACACTCTCCCTGCCTTTTGCTGTAGATCTTACAAGCTGGTACATTTCAGTCCAGTTCTGACTATCTTGTGGTTATATCTCAGAATAAGACACAATTCATCCGTACAAGTTATTCAATTTGTTCTGAATTATCTATGTATTTAACAGAAAAATGTTTATTGAGATCATATACCTAATTATATTACATCCAGCAGTTCCACTTTATTCATGGCACATGTTATGTCCCCAAAGAGCTCCAATATATAGTTAAACAGGTGTTCCATTTCACAAATCCATGTTGACACTGTGGTTTTTTGCTCCCAAGTGCCCTATTATACTGTCCTTAACCATAGCTTCGAACATCTTCCCCTACAGATGTTAAACAAACTCACTCGTAGTTTCCTGCTTTCTGCCTCCACCTCTTTTGGAATTTGAGCTACGTTTGTTATTTTCCAATAGAAAGGAACTTTCCTTGAACTCATTTTACTTTTGGAAAATTAAAATCAACATATCAACTGTCTCATTAGCAGATTCTTTTAAGACCCAAGAATGAAGTCCACCTGGACCCAGGGACTTGTCAGTTTACAGGTCAAACAATGTGTATGTTTCACTTCCCTGGTGATTGTAATTTTCATGACTTCCTGCCTCCCTTCCACTTCCTGATTTACAGCTACTTCTGGGAATTTGATCATATTCAAAACACCTGTTTGATTCATCCACCATCTCCTTATTTTCTGTTATTAATTCCTTGCTCACTTTTTAAGAACCAATGTTCACTTCACTATTAACTCTTAAATATCTGTTGAAGTACTTGCTGTTTGCAATTCTAGCTAGGTTTCTCTTGTACTCACTTATCCCGAATAATTTTCCCTCCTTAACTTTTTAGTCATTCTTTGCATTTTTAAAAAGAAACAATCTGTCCAACCTTCTGACCTGTCACAAACCTTTGTGCAATTCCAAGCTTTTTCTTAAGTTTTGATACAATCTTTCACCCATGCACTGAATGGGTATTAGCTGCTACTACTAATACATTATGGGAGCGGTCGTGTCACCCTGCTTCTTTGGAATTAGAATAGAAAAAATATATTGAAAGAATTTGGCATAAAATGCGAAATGTGCCATGTCTGAAGCTTTTACACAGTTTAACTACAAATAGGTTTCTGGACAAAAGTTATTTGGGGTAAGATTTTTCTCATTGCTGATCAAAACAATTCCAAGCCTCTGACTTGCTCCTGCAACTGTAGTATATGTATGACTGGTCTAAGTTCAGTTTCTTTTCAATGGTAACCCCCTCCCCCAAGATGTTGATTGTGGGGAATTCAGCAATGGTAATGCCATTGGGCATCAAGGGGGTAATTATTGGATTTTCTTTTATTGGAGATGGTTTTTGCCCTACACTTACATGGCGTGAATGTTACTTTCTACTTATCACCCCAAGTCTGGATGTTGTCTGGGTCTTGTTGCATTTGGACACGGGCTTCTCCTGTATCTGTGAGCCCGCAAATAGTGCTGAACATTTTGCAATCAAAGTATATCCACCTCTGACCTTATGGAGGAAGGAAGATCATTGATGAATCAACTGAAGATGGTCAGGCCTAGGTCACTCCCCTGAAGAACTCCTGCAGTAATGCCCCAAAACGGAGATACTGAGATGACTGGCTTCCAATAACCAGCAGCGCAGTGGCTCAGTGGTTAGCACTGATGACTCACAGCGCCAGGTACCTGGGCTCAATACCACCCTAGGGAAACTGTCTGTGCAGAGTTTGCACATTCTCCATGTATCTGCATGGGTTTCTGCTCAGTGCTCCAGTTTTTTCCCCACAGTCCAAGGATATGCAAGTTAGGTGGATTGGCCATGCTAAATTGCCCACAGTGTCCAGGGATGTGTAGGTTAGGTGGATTAGCCATGGGAAACGCAGGGTTACAGGGACAGGGTGGGGATAGGCCTGGGGAGGATGCTTTTGGTGGGTTGGTGTGGACTCGATGGGCCGAATGGCCTGCTTCCACATTGTAGAAATTCTATGGTTCCCTAACTATCTTGTTGTGCACTCTGTATGATTCCAAATAATCACTGACATGAGACAGGTCAGTGAAAAAGCACTTCAAAGCTAATCTTGGATATTGTGATTGAAATTAGTCAGGTAGGCCTGGATGACAAAACAAATCTCCATTTAAGTGCTATTTACTGACTTTCCAATGGTTACCACATTAAAGCTACTACACAGTATGGTCAGTGCATCGAGTACAGGAGTTGGGAGGTCACTTTGCAGCTGTACAGGACATTGGTTCAGCCACTTTTGGAGTATTGCATGCAATTCTGGTCTCCCTCCTATGGGAAGGGCGTTGTCAAAATAGAAAGAAGTCAGAGAAGATTTACGAGGTTGTTGCCGGGGGTAGAATTTGAGCTATAGGGAGGGGTTGAATAGGCCGAGGCAATTTTCCCTGGAGCGTTGGGGCTGAGGAATGACTTTATAGAGATCTATAAAATCATGAGGGGCACAGATAGGGTAAACAACCAAGTTCTTTTCCCTGGGATGGGAAAGTCTAAAACTAGAGGGGCATAGGTTTAAGGTGAGAGGGGAAAGATATAAAAGGGACCCAAGGGGCAAATTTTTCATGCAGGTGATTTTGATTTTGACTTTCATTTTACTATCACATGTACCAAAATACAGTGAAAAGCTTTATTTACAAGCGGTGTAGGCAGATCACAGCAACCAAAAGACATACAGATCAAAAAGAATTAAAGGCATACAGGTTACAGATGGTGGTGCATGAATGGAAAGAGCTGCCAGAGGAAGTGGTGGAGTTGGGTACTGTTACAACATTTAAAAGGCATCTGGATGGGTATGTGAACAGGAAGGGTTTAAGAGGGATATGAGACAAATACTGGCAAATGGGATTAGATTTTTATAGGATAGCTGGTTGTCATTGTCAAGTTGGACCGAAGGGTGTGTTTCCGTGCTGTACATGTCTATGACTTTACTTGTGAGAGAAAAAAAAATTCATGACTTCTTTTTAATTCTTTCATTGGCTAGGGAAGCTATTGTCCATCTCTAATTGCCCTTGAGAAGATCTTAGTGAGCTTGAATCACTGCAGTTTGCGTGGGGTAGATGTTAGGGAGTTAATTAGTTAGGGAGTTCCAGAATTATGACCATACAAAACGAATGGAAGAATGATATTGCTCTAAGTCAGGATAATAAGTGGCTTGAAGACAACTTACAGTTGGTGATGTCCCCATGCATGTGCTGCCCTTACCTAGAGAGAACTGCAGATGCTGGAGTCAGAGTCAATACAGTGTGGAGCAGGAGGAACACAACAGGTCAGGCAGCATCAGAGGAACAAGAAAGTCAATGTTTTGGGTTTACACCCTTCATCAGTCCTGAGGCCACAAGCCCAATCTAGCAGCTAAGGACTTCAGGTCTTGATCAGTTCAAATCAGTAACAAGTGTTACCAAAGCACTCTTGATGATGGATGTGGAAGATCCCACTCAGAGTATATTCTGTTCTTACCACCCTGAGTGCTTCCTCAAAAGCTGGTGTCGAACATTGAGGAATACAGATTCATGAGCTGAAGAGGGGTGTTTGTGTGTGTATGTCTTGATGAGGTAGGGGGGGGGTTGGAAAAAAAAAAAAAAAAAAAAAATATCAATCAATCAACAGGAGGTTTCCTTACTTTTGTTCAATGTCATGAACCATCCTGGGGTCCACAGTCAATATTGAAGATTCCCAGGGCAACTCCCTTCCAACCTCTGGTGGGGTCTGTCCTGCTGGTTGGACAGCAACGGTGCAGTCTGCAACATAGTCATACTCACAGAAACATGCCTTACCAACAATGTCAGACTATTGCTTGACTAGTCTGTGGGACAATCATGTAAATAAAGGAGAGGGAAGAGTATTGTTACTTACACTTTTAAACATGGTTTGCAATGGGCCACGAAGATAGTATTACAAGTAGATCTGTACAATGCAGTATTAATTTGATATAAATACTGCTTCATCATAAAGTGCTTCATTAAGTGCACTGCACTGCAATGATAATGAGCTATAACAGATCCAGAGTATAAATCAGAACTCAAACCATATGTAACACTGAGGGATCTACCAGCAATATAACACTTTCACTACCACGTAGAAACATTTCAAAAAGCTTTGCACACAATGAATTCCTTCTGAAAATCGTTACGTAGAAATGTCTATTCCAGCAAATGGCACTGGTTTGTCTGTCAAGTAGCACGTCAAAACAACTCAGTTTAAGACAATACCTTGTTATGTCAAAAGATTGTCATTAATACCACTCTCATTGCAAGGAAAAAAAGAAATCCTTCAGTGAGCGACCTTCCTCCTACACACAAAATTTTGACACATTACTGCAAAATCAGAGGTTGCTGTCTTTTCTACCCATTACCATCTTTTAGCAAAGAAATTGCAGCTGATAATGTATTTTAAAAATGTTTACATCTAACAATCTATCTCTGCTCATTAAAGAGCTCCTGAAAGTTCACCAACTTTTATTTAACCTGACATATAATACAGAAAAAAGGTCTAACTAGGAATGTTGTTTGCTGAATTAGATACGAAGAGGCCGCAGTAAATTTCATTTATACAGACTGGTATTACCGGTTTTCAGGCTGCTAGCCAATGGAACCACTCCCCTCCACCGCCTGCCAACAACGTTGAGCAATCTGAACTTCGATACTCGAATGCCAGCCTTTGCCTAAACAAGCACAGAATTAATTAAAAAAAGACAGGAAGAAAATCAATTCAAAGAAAACAAAGAAAATGAAATGATTAGGAAAGTGAGTGAAGTGTTCTACATTGAAAGAATATTCTATAAGGAATGTCTGGAAGGGTGAATGAACATAAACTGCTTCTATGTTATATTGATGTGACGTGATATTCATGTGACATTCACACTGGTGCTGCTGGTTTTCTGGTTGGACTTGGCAGGTCCAAGCTATTTTACATTTGGTTTTTAGACAGTCAAGTATTACTGCACCATCTCAGAACACACAGGTCTCAAGAGAGTGGAAAAACAATGACAATGACAGAGTACTTCCATCGGAGATACAATCAAACTGTTGACTGCAGGGGATTTAACTGACTGACCATTGGAGTTGGTGTGAGCAGTGATTCAGTGTTAAAATGCAAATCATTCTGTTGTCTACTGTTTACAGAGTTGAGCTGGAACAATTTCTCATGCTCCTTACACTGCCCCTCAAAATAAACCAGGAGAACACGTATACTTTGCCAACTAGTTAATAAGTTCATTGCCTGCTCAAGAGCCAGAGTGGAAAACAAAACACAAATTTGTTCATTTCCTTGAATCACATTGCATACATTTTCACACATTTCAACAACAGCTCCTTGAATTTATATAGCACTGTCAACGTGGAAAATTGGCGTAAGGAACTTTACAGAAATGCAGCAAGCAAGATTTTTTTTTAAAAAAAAACTGGCATGCACAGCAAATTGGCAGACACTTACTTTTCTACAAACAACTCTTCGGAAAAAGGATGGCTGCACAGTACTTTGCAGGTTGGAGAATCGCACCCAGACCAGGAAATAAAAGGGATTTCAGGGTGGGTGGAACCAATTGCATGCCTAAATTAATAGGTTTCTCAGGAGCCTTCTGAGAATGGGAGAGAAGAGTCGCAAATTAAAATTGGTTTGCAAGAGACTTCCAGAGACCAGAAACACAGCAATTAAAAGATCAGGCTCTGATGAAGCAATGGTGGAGGCAGAAGGCAAGCTGTGTAATCCAGAGAACGATGGCTGCAAAATATTATCCAAATATGGTAGGATGAGGCCATGGAGGGGATCTAGAAACAAGGAGGCACACAGAGTCACAGCAGGTGTTGAGCATGCAGGGTTTTTCACTGAATAGATCTTGAACTACAGTTTCAGATAAGCTGAATTTGGGAAGCACAGTTCATTTCAGCAGTTGGCCAATGTCTACATTTTTCAAAATCTTAATCTAAAATCTACAAAATATCCTCATTGCCTCTTCTGAGCTCTGTTTTTCATACAAAGTTAAACAATTCATGCAAACATGGCTGCTATCAGAAAATTCCTTAGGCGGGTACTTTCAGGGGTTGAAGGTAAATGGCTGGTAAAGTAATATACACTAAGTCTTGTTGCATATCTTCCAGACCTGATAAGGAACCTGATAAGACTCCACACCAGCTTCACCCAGACTTTCTGGGCATTCAAAGTGCCAGAGGTGGGACTGGCAGGAATACCAACAGGTGACACTTTCAAAAGCCTTAGTGCTCCTCTGGGAAGATACCAAGGAATCAGCCGAAATTGTCTGGGTCCTTGTTTATTAGTATGGTCTCCTTCCAATAAATTAGGGCCTTTTCATTATTCACTTACACCACCTTCTATCATTTGCAGGCCTAATTTATGAACTGAACTTTTCATAGTGAGCACCAGTTGGTGTGTCTGTAAGGGTAAATAGGCAATACAACATCACTTCATATGCACTCTGACTATTGCTGAATAAATCTTTACAGTCAATACACAAACAAAACTCCATTAATACACTGCCAGGAAATTAGCCATTAAAAGCCAGAATTCAAGCTGTGACAACTTAGTTACTCTTTGGATACAAGTGTATAGCTCAGAGCTCGCTATCTCACTGAGACAACTACGTGGCAATTCCCCTACGAAGGGAGAAACTGCAACGGTATTGGGTGGAGAGGTTTTAGAATGTTATATTTAAATTTGAATGCTTGTTCGTTCCAATAAGGAAACATTGCCAATCATAATAATTGGAACATGTGATAACCAAAGCTATTTTGTAAAGTAATTTTTCAGGAACTTCATAATTTTCCAATAGGTTAATTAAATAACTCATTCTAAAAGATGATCTCTGAAGATCATCACATGGAGATTGTGCAAATGACTTTTACACAAGCGCACATTATATGTACATCCCCACTCAGATAGGCAGAGACTGTAATCAAGCATTTCCGGTCACATATAAAAATGGGTCAGACACAGGACAATGAACCTTGACCGCCATCTCAAAATACAGCATCTTACTGCACCCAGGTGTGAAATTTCCATTTTTCAGTGACTCTTCTAATCTCCACGAACACAACTGCCAATTCATTATGAGCAGTTTAAAGCTGCAGGCTTGCACATGAAAAAAGTTCAGAAAAATGACACAATTAATTTCATTCAAGACCTTGGAATTTAGAAGAATTGTAGCGTGATCAAATTGAAGCATATAAAATCCTAAAGGGGCTTGACTATAAAGATGCTGGAAGGAAAACAAAATGCTTGACAAATTTAACAGGTCTGGTAGCATACGTGGAGAAAGAAAGAGAGTAAACATTGTGTCCAGTATGACTTCTTGCTCCACAGATGCTGCCAGACCTGAATTTCTGCAGCACTTTCTGCTTTATTTCAGATCTCCACAACCCACAGTAAATACTAGCAGGATGTTTCCCTTGCCTGACAAATCTGGAACAAGGCTCACAGTCTTAGACCAAGGGTTTAGCACTTAGGAATGAAATGAGGAGAAATTAAACTAGAAGAATGAATATGTGGAATTCCCGATAACAAAAGTTATGAATGCTTTGTCAATAAGTATTTTCAAGACAGATATTGATAAACGTTGGTTAGTAAGGGAATTAAAGGGCACACAGATGGCGTACTGTGGTGTAAAAGATCTTTTGTTGAACAGCGATTGCAGGATCGACGGATTGAATGGCCTATTTCTACTCCAGTTCTATTTTTTTGCAGCAAAAGGAAAGCTTCACTTCAGTCTCGATTGCATTAGAATCTAAACTGCACGAATAAAAAACAACATGAAAAAACATTGATAACTCACACCATCACCAATCATCTTAAACTCAGAGTCTTACTAATAATCAGATGTACAACAACATGCTACTCTATTCAGGTTTGGATCCCTACACAGTTTAAAACAATGGTGATCTCAGAAACCACCATCTGTTCAGGAGATACTTCCACAGTCAGGAGCAACTTCAGACAAACATCATGAAATACTCTCATACAGTCAACATCTAGGAATCAATTTGCAGCTGCTCAGATACTGAAGCAGTCCTAGGCAACATTCTGGTTTGTCCCTAAAGCAATATTTCCTGTTGTCCTCCAGGCAGTCTCCAATGCGACCTAGTTCTGAGTAGAACATGTTCTTTGGAATGTAACAAGTGCCACACAGTGTCAATGACCTTCCCTCCAACAAGAGGGAATCAAACCATCACCCCTTGAAGTTCAATGATGGTAGTACCATTTCTGAATCCCTCTCTATCAAAACCTGGGTGTTATCATTCATCATATAAACACTGTGGCTACAGCAGCAGGTTACAGCCTGGCAATCCTGCAGGGAGTAACTCACCTCCCGACTCCCGAAGCTGGTCCACAAATTGAGGCACAAGTCTGGAGAGCAATGGAATCATCCCCACATGTCCCAGTGAGTGCAGTTCCAGCAACAGTCAAGAAGCCAAACATAGTCCAGGTCCTTTGATGGCACCTTCCAAACCCATTAACTCTACTGCTTAGAAGGACAAGGACAGGAGATGCATGGGAAAATCATCACCTACAAATTCCCCTTCAAACTGCACTCCACCCTAATGTGGTACTATATCAGCATTCCTTCATGGTCATTGGGTAAAAGTCCTGGAACTCCCTTCGGAAAAACATTGTGGTGTGCCTACATCCCAATTCAAGAAGCAGCTCACTACCATGTTCTTAGGGGGAAAATTAGGGTTGGCCTAGCTAGCAACAGGCATACACAAGTAATAGGATATTTGCAGGGACATATTCCATAAGATGGAGCCCTGACCTCCAGGACCAATTAGCAAACCTGTTTAAAAATCCAGCACTGTATGTTATGTATTTCCTCATGACAGCTTAATGTGGACATTTGGCTCTCCTGAATGAATTGCATGCCTGCAAGCAATGTGGCATCTTCTCCCCCACTCCTGGATGAAGAACACTGAGCATTTCCACTTGACATATGCAGATTGGAAAACGCAGAACGGGGTGAGAAAAACACAACACCTGCAGATCATAAGAAACACAGCATTGTACCAGCTGCTCTCTGCTTTCCAAATGTCATCGGATGTTTTTGCTCCATACGTTACAGAATTGGGATTAAAAAAAACACTTATGGAAGATTATCTTTGGCTGGGACCTTTCCACAATTGCCATGAGAGTCATCCTCATTCCAATCCTCTTTTGAAAAGCTGATGATTTATTATGTCTTGGCATTAAAGTTGCAAAGATATCCATTCCCTGGGTGGGGTTTGGTGGAAAAGAGAAATAAGCAGACACCACCAAATCATTCAAAACCTCAAAAAAGGTATTTTAACACTTGATTGGATTCCAACTCAAGTTGGGCATATTCCCAACTGTTTAACCAACAGATCATGCAGCTATATTTCCCGAACCTCTGACATTGTTGAAACAAAAAAACTCCTCAAACAAATTCAACATTACACTATTGCTTTTAGTGTGCCCTATGACATTTTACCCAGTTACTTACAACAGAATCCTTAAGATTAATCTTTTAATCAGAATCATAACTGATGCTCAAATACACTCCTACTCACTGCACTTCCTTCTCATCTGTCAATCAGATCCTAAAAAAGATAGTCCAAATGCCAAAAGGCAGATTTCTAATACAGACGTCAACATTTTCCCCACTTCCTTTTCTGTCAATTAATGAATTTTCATTGGAAAGTTAGGAAACCTCAAACCAGAGGCTCTAAGCACAGCCCTTCTCAGTCTCCCTGTGCAGTCTTAAGCTTAACAAACCTGGCCTGACATGGCTAAACTGGAGTTACATCTCATTCAGTCCACTGGGAAGACAAAAACTGAACGCAGACACAGATGGTGTGTGTGTTGTGGAAGCACCATGACAGATTTAATTTGTTTCTCTCCTTCATTACTCCACTGCCCCTAGTAACCAAAAATGGTAGGGGAGAGGAAAGATATTGAAGTGCTTCAATTTCAAAAATTCATTACCTCATAGGTCAACGCTGCTGGATCCAGCAGATCACATTCATGAATTAGCTTTCACTTGGAATTCTTAAATATTCTCGGCTTGTGTACTGATGATGGAAATTTAAAAAACTACTGCCAACTTTGTTGCATTTGGAGCTGCACATTTATGATAACATCCCATCTGTCAGGATCAAAGAGGACTTACTCCACTCTAGCTTGATAGACTTATCAGCCATCTCTGAATCTAATGCACAAATGACTCTGCCACATGAAGGCCACTCTTGCCAATGCCTCAAGTTTGCCTCTGTATGCTGCAGATGGAGGTCTCTCAAGGCGCAAATAAGCCTCCCTGTTCGGGTTGGTCACAAACCATAGTTCCAGATGATACAGTGGGTAGGTTTGGCCTCTTCAGGGATACTTTGAGGATGTCCCTAAAGCAATATTTCCTGTTGTCCTCCAGGCAGTCTCCAATGCGACCTAGTTCTGAGTAGAACATGTTCTTTGGAATGTGATGTCAGTCATCTGAGCAACGTATTCTAGTCAGCAGAGCTGGTTTTAAACACTTCTCTATCTGACTTGTCTCCATTCTTAAATATTGTAACAATCATGCAGAACTCTTCACAGATGAGGGTAATGAGGTTGTGCAGCTCTACCAGCGTGCACCTCCACTATGTTTTAAAACTGCAGCAGGGATCCCATCTCCTTCAGAGGCCTTGTTATTTTTTGGCTATTGAATGGCTTTTTCAAATTTGTTGCAGATCACGATAGTGCCAAGACTGAGCTAGATGGAACATTAAGGAATGGGCTTGAGTCTTAGTTGAAGAATGGAAAATGCTCTCACTAGTGAACATCAACTGCTTCCCTGTCTTTGATGAGCTCTGCTTCAGGCTTGACACTCAATGCAATGGGCCCTTTGGTTTGTCAAGACCGATTTTCTTCAGCACTGTTGAGACACATGTCCACGTTTTGTTCTTAAAATGTGGAAGCGTTGATCTTCTTTCAGCTTCTTGCAAGACTGCTGAATTTTCTCTTAAGGGGCAGTGAAGTTCCAGTCAGAATAAGCAACAAGCTCGCCATCAGTTAAGCCTGGGATACCTTGGAGGTTTTCATCAAACCAATCAAGATGTTTCCTGATAAAGAAACCAAGGAGCTCTTGACAGATGCTTGTTACTGGGATTTTAGGTACAACTGGACACTAACATTGTAGCTCCTAGTGGCTGAAGGTTGAGAAGTTGGCAGTGAGGCACTTACTGAGAATATGGTCTTGGTGGGATTTGAGACCTTCAATGTTGTTTTGCTTCTGTTGCCTCTGCCAATTAGGGGAGTCAGGAATAATAAACAACATTCCTTAAAAAAAAATGCTTTCACTTCACTAGTCAATTTTCTTATGTTAATTACAGTCACTTTTTTCTTTGCTGAGCACAGGAGGAAAGCCATTTGCCCTGCCAGGGCTCACTTACTGCCATCTGGGCTGGAAGCTTCAACAACAAGCTATCTCAGCCTAGCTGGTTGCTTGCCATATGGAGACAGTCAGGATCTCCGTAATAAAAGCACCAAAAGGAGCGTTGCAGCAGGAATCCCACCCACGTAATCTGAACAGCAGAACTCGCCATGCTGTAGGCAGTGGCTTCACTTCATTTTTTTCTTCAGCAACTGTACAAGGTGGTACGACATCAGGAGAAAGATGGAATACAAAAAACACCCATTTGACTAATTTTTCTTCTTTCTCTACCTTAATTTCTTGGTAGAATATTCCAAAATATTATTACATACTTCCCCATTTATTTCAGGCTGGTAGAAGGGTCAGGTTGGACATTAAACATTGAAACAATAAATTTCCTTCTCAAGTGTATTCCTCCCTTGAGCAAAACTGCAGGGATTGTCAATTCTTATCCATAATCTTAGACATGAACTTATAGAACTCTAAAGAGTAGTACCTTGTATAAGTGGTTATTTTCTAAAAGGGGTTAACGTTCGTGTTACATTGGCTCCAACCACCCCACTGGTGTCATATCAGTCTGTGGGTGTAGTGGAGGAGTTCTACTGACTTTTGGAGGGAGCAGATGTATTTGTACCAGTTCCCCAGGCTCCTGGTAATTATGTCTGACCAAATGTAATTACTTATTGATATCATGCAACAAACCACTTTGTTATTTAAGAAAAGCATCTTTTCTGTAGATACTCTTCATTTGTACACTATCATTAATCACTAGATAGCCCCAAGACAAAGCAAGATTGGTGGCAAAAAATCTCAAACAACTCCTCCCCAGGACATACTGGTAGAAGTGATGAATACTATTAAAAAAAAAAGGTACTGGGAGTGGTCTTCTGGGAAAATACATGGTTGTAGCAATGTGGATCTGAATCCTGACACAGGCAGAAATTCAGAAAGAGATCATTCAAAATAGCATTACAGCTTTAAGACAACAAAGACAGTCCATCAGTCAGCAAATAAAAATTGAATATCAACTGAATGAGAAAGTAGCAGCTACGGAAGGAACAAAAAGACAAGTTCAGCTCTCCAAAGGAAAAAGTTCATTCAGAAGCTGCTTAGACCTTCTGGGGCAAGAGTATGGGATTGGAAGTGAGACTGAAAAGCCAGTCACACTTAGAAAACAGAGGTGATTCTGGAAGGAGATGATGGTTCCAAGAGGTGAAGTTAAAGTTTGAGATCCCAAAGGGAAAAAGGAATAACTTTATAAAAAGAAAACTATGCAAAGACCAGGCGATCAATTTCCACACAAATTGTTGCCAACGTTAGGCTTCATGAGATTCTGCTGCAACAAACTATGAAAAGGCCAGAAAATACATTTAGTCTGGAGCTGCAAAATCAGTAAGGCCTCTAAAATGTACTTAAGCCGAAAATGAGCAGATCTAAGCAAAAATCTTGTCAGAAAGTCTAGCAGGAAAAGAAAAGCCAGGAAAATTAAAGAAACTTAATAGGACAAGGACTCGAAACCTTAGAAAAAAAGCGAGCAGTGACTAAATCATTAAAATGGCAGGAAAATACAGCACACAGTATAGAAACACGGTAGTACAAAGGAACAGATTTAAAAAGCTTGAAAGCAGTAAATTACTAGAATACAATTCCAAGCTCTATTGAAGAATTCAATACCAGTATTACAGAAATACAGAGTTAAAACACTGGAAAATAAATACTGTGGTACAGGTCTAACAAGCTCTACAATCATTGAATTTAAAACAGTATTGAATGCAAAAACACACGTTTAAAGAACGACACATTTAAAATGTATCCCCATTGGCATTTCTTTGGGAACGAGTTACTCCAGACAATCCAAAAGAGACAGGACTTACATCAGTGGGCATCCTGTTGATTTTGTGTTTGATACTGGAAGAAGTGTTGCTGTCCTATCACATGAGTTACCATGGCTGAAGTAGAAAATTACAAGCAGAGGTAATACTACACAGTAACTGGCAAAAGCATAGGAATGTAACAATTTACACTACAACGTAATAGACAGGAGAAAATTGAAAGTGTGTATGCTGTTCCCAATCAACCAACTTCATTTCTGAGCCTGCACACGAACTCAGAAGAGATGGCGGAAATCTTCGAGAACAATGGGTCAAGAAACAAAGGGCTGTCAAAATACTCGACCAGGAAGAGACCATTTTTGACCAAAATATCAACAGGCAACCAGCAGAAGACTTCATTGACTTCCCAGACTCATGGTGAACCCAAAAGAATGAATCAAATGAAACCACTTCTGTTGACGTAAAAGAGCTGTTTAACATTGTCAACATAAAAGTCAGTCATGGACTTCCCAGGTCTGATGGAATATTCAATCTTCTCTCCGGAAACTGTTAATTCAGTGACAGGGATAGTGCTAAAAAAACAGAAATCACTTAGTAACTCAACTGACTGTCTGAAAAAAAAATTACTTCACTAGTGAAACAGCCATAAAGGATAACTGAAAATGTTCAGTCTGGATCACAACCTGAGGGAGAGTGGCTGCATGATTCCATGGGAGCCAAATCTGTGTCCATAAAAATCAAGGTGCAATCAAGAACACAAAACTGATTGGTCTAAGCATTAATGATACTGCAAAAAGGAACACTTCTTCTAGGTCTGAAAGAAAGTGCATTCTGTGAAAAGTGTGAAACATCCAGACCACCAGCACTTGTAAAGGCAGAGACCCGAGGGAGATGGTGTAGTGGTAAATGTAATATACACTTGTGTGATTGTATAAAAGAGTTAAACTTGAGGGGAGGAGGGAGCAAAGAGGTTGGGTGGGTGGGGAGAGAGAATGGTGTATAATACAATGGGTTGGAAGGCATTAATGCTACGTTAGCTTCACTCATTCTACTGATATCACAGACAGTATGTGGGTGGAGACAACGAGTTCTAATATCATGTTTGCAGGAGCAAATGTATATGCAACAGCTTCCTGAAGTGCTAATAATTATGCTTGATCAAATATCATTGTACCTCTTGCCATCAGGCAATAAAACTTCTTGTTATCGAAGAATGTGTGAAGTGTGCATGATTTTTAAAGCCTCGATCAAATCCCCTTGTTTTTTTTTAATATATAGAGTAGAAAGAGACCCAATACACATACACTCCCCCAACTTCCACACCCCCCTCAGTAATTAAGGTCTATGACAGTAAGTCATTCCAATGACCCTTTCCTGAACATGTGTCAGTGCCTCAATAACTGCCAGCAAACATCAAGAACATCAAAATCCATGGGGGGGAAATTAACTTCATTCGTTAAATTGATCTTTATTCATTATTAATTTAATTAGGAAAATTTAAGATAAGCCAGGTTCCAAACTATACATGTGGAAAATCATGAAAGAGGCACACAGTTGAAGGATACAGTACTTGTGGTTATGTTTCCGAAAATTGTAACTTTAAGACAAACAGTTTCCCACAGAAATCCATGTAAAACTGGAGTTGGATTCCTTTGGACATTTCTTGCTGTGATAAAACAAAGTACAGTTTGAAATACTGTACATCTGCAGTACTATGCATCTCTAGTTGAATGAACTTGCAAAATAAATCATTAAATGTAAAAAGAAACACTGTACAGTGTGGTATTTCTGGACTCTTCAGCAGAGGATATTTAATCATACATGAAATGGTATACAATTCTAAATCTGACATTCATAAATAAGATAACGTTGAAAATAACATTAAATTCAGAAATACAAAATAAATGTAAATACATGACAACTACACTCGCCTGATGACGTTTAATAAGCTACACTCCATCTAGAGGCAGAAGCTAGTCAATGCAGGCACACTACCTGCACAGACCAGCATGCGTTTTGTTAGGTGGAGTCCAGAAACATAGAACATAGAACAGTACAGCACAGTACAGGCCCTTCGGCCCACGATGTTGTGCCGAACTTTTACCCTAATCCTAGGGTCTATCTAACCTCCACTCCTACCTTATACTATCATCTATGTGCCTATCTAATAGCTGCTTAAATGCCCCTAATGAGGCCGACTCCACTACCCCCTCCGGCAACGCATTCCACGCCCCGACCACTCTCCGAGTAAAGAACCTACCTCTGACGTCTCCCCTATATCTACCTCCACTCACTTTAAAACTATGTCCCCTCGTAATAGCTACCTCCACCCTAGGAAAAAGTCTCTGGCTGTCCACTCTATCTATACCTCTGATCATTTTGTACACCTCTATCAAGTCACCTCTCATCCTTCATCGTTCTAAAGAGAAAAGCCCTAGCTCTCTCAACCTTTCCTCGTAAGACCTTCCCTCCATTCCAGGCAACATCCTGGTAAATCTCCTCTGCACCTTTTCCAACGCTTCCACATCTTTCCTGTAATGAGACAACCAGAACTGGACACAATGCTCCAGACGTGGCCAAACCAGGCTTTTACATAGCTGGAACGTAACTTCACGGCTCTTGAACGCAGTCCCTCTATTAATGAAAGCTAACACACCATACGCCTTCTTAGCAACTCTATCCACCTGGATGGCAGCTTTCAGGGAATTGTGGACATGAACCCCAAGATCCCTCTGCTCCTCCACACTGCCAAGAATCTTTCCATTAACCCTGTATTCTGCTTTCAAGTTTGTCCTTCCAAAATGAATCACCTCACACTTTTCAGGATTAAACTCCATCTGCCACTTCTCAGCTCAGCTCCGCATCCTATCAATGTCCCTTTGTAATCTAGAACAGCCCTCCGCACTATCCACAACTCAACCCACCTTTGTATCGCCCGCGAATTTACTAATCCACCCTTCCACTCCTTCATTCAAATCATTTACAAAGAAGTCACAAAGAGGACCCAGAACATATCCTTGTGGTACACCACTCGTAACTGAGCACCACGTTGAATATTTTCCATCCACTACCAGCCTTTGTCTTCGAAGGGTCAGCCAATTCTGAATCCAATCTGCCACATTTCCTCCTATCCCATGCCTTCTTACCTTCTACATGAGCCTGCCATGGGGAACCTTATCAAACTTAAGCCTTACTTAAATCCATGTATACCACATCCACCGCTTTACCTTCATCCACGTGTTTGGTCACCTCTTCAAAGAATTCAATAAGGTTTGTGAGGCATGATCTACCCCTCACAAATCCATGCTGACTATCATGAATCAAACTGTGCCTTTCCAAGTGATCATAAATCCTATCTCTCAGAACCCTTTCCAATGATTTCCCCACCACTGACGTAAGACTAACTGGTCTGTAATTTCTGGGGTTATCCCTATTCCCTTTTTTGAACAAGGGAATGACGTTTGCCTTTCTCCAATCTTCCAGCACTATACCCGTGGACAGTGAGGACGAAAAGATCATTGCCAAAGGCCCTGCGATCAGGTTTAGTGCGAGTTCAGAACAGGAGCCAGAAATTTCAAAGGGTAACTAACAATAAAGTGCAGGAACAAGAACTGGGGAGGCGGAAGAGATGAAGAGGGATTGAGTGGGCAGGGGCAAGAAGTGAAGGAATGCCAGGAAAATCTCAGAACTGAGTGCAACAGCAGAAGCATGGGGAAGATCTGGAGAGAAGGTAGGCCACAAAGTAGGAGGTAGAACACTAAACAAGTATACTGCCACTATATTATCAATTTAAAGCAAAACAACTTGAACTGAGTCATCTTTAAAAAGGAGACTTTAAAGTATCAGCTTTTATACAGAAAGTGTAGATTCAAAAATTGCCACTAGCATATTTGAGTGAATGAGCTGTTATTCTTGGTCACAATTTACTGTAATACATCACTTGAAATGGCCATTAGAATAGTTTATGGGTTTATTTGTGGACTGTCTGCTAATCTTAGAACAGATCAAAACAAAAAAAAGAACAATCTACACTTCTGGGAATGCTCTCTTCCTTTAATACTTCACTTGCAAGCACCCTTGTGAATATAGGCAAATACAATGTAAATATGTACATTAGGCTGTTAGTAATATAATGTTAGTTCAGGTCAGTCTTACACAACTCACATTTTAATTATTTGCACTACTTGATCTAAATAGTTTAAATAAATATATATACTATTTAGTTTAATGCATTCCATATTGTTACCAAACAATTTGTCCATTTACAACGCAAGAGATAATGAGAATAATAATTGGTTTCCTTGGTTTGTTTCTTCTTGCCAATGATGAAGCAATGAATAATGCTTGCAATTTCTTCTGAACAACATGACTGTGTTCACTGAAGCAAAGTCTCAGAAAGGGGCAGTTAAAGCACCAGCACTAATTAAACCTGACATTCAAATTCAGGAAGCCTCGTGTGCAGTCCTGTGTTGTTGCTTTGCTAATTGGAAATTAACACTAACTGTCATGTTTTCTGATTTTGAGATTTCTTTCCCCACAAAGGATTTGGGAAAAGCAATTCATTTTAAGTATTGTGTTTTAAAGCAAAGTTTATTCAAAAGCTTTTCTTAATAATAAAGGTATCAAGGCAACAAGTTGTTGACATGTAAATAAGCAGCGAGTCAGAGTGTCAGAGATATAAGCATGGAAACAGACCCTTTGGTCCAACTAATCCACACTGACCAGATATGCTAAATAAATCTAGTCCTATTTACCAGCATTTGGCCCATATCCCTCAACCCTTCCTATTCATATACCCATCCTGGTGTATTTTAAATGCTGTAATTGTACCAGCCCCCACCACTTCCTCTGGCAGCTCATTCCATACACACACCACCCTCTACATGAAGAAGTTGCTCCTCAGGTCCCTTTTAAATCTTCCCCTTCTCACCTTAAACCTGTGGCCTCTAGTTTTGGACTCCACCCCCACCCTGGGAAAAGACCTTTCGCTATTTACCCTATCTATGCCCCTCAATTTTATAAACTTCTATAAGGTCACCCCCCAGCCTCCAATGCTCCAGGGAAAACAGCCGCAGCATATTGAGCCTCTCCCTATAGCTCAAACCCTCCAACCCTGACAACATCCTTGCAAATCTTTTCTGAACCCTTTCAAGTTTCAGAACATCATTCCCATAGCAGGGAGACCAGAATTGAACGCAGTATTCCAACTGTGGCCTAACCAACGCCCTGTACAGCCGCAACATGATCTCCCAACTCCTATACTCAATGCACTGACCAATAATGGGAAGTATACCAATGCCTTCTTCACTACCCTGTTTTCCAGCGACTCCACTTTCAAGGAACTATGAACCTGTACTCCAAGGTCTCTGTTCAGCAACGCTCCCCAGGACCATACCATTAAGTGTACAAGTCCTGCCCTGATTTGCCTTTCCAAAATGCAGCCCCTCACATTTATCTAAATTAAACACCATCTGCCACTCCTCAGCCCATTGGCCCATCTGATCAAAATCCCATTGTACTCTGAGGTAACCTTCTTGGCTATCCACTACACCGCCAACTTTGGTGTCATCTACAAACTTACTAACCATACCTCCTGTGTTCACATCCAAATCATTTATATAAATGACGAAAAGCAGTGGACCCAGCATTGATCCTTGTGGTAACACCTCTGGTAACAGGCCTCCAGTCTGAAAAGCAACCCTCCACCACCACCCTGTCTTTTACTTTTGAGCCAGGTCTGTATCCAAATAGACAAACAGGAGGCTGGAAGAACACAGCAAGCCAGGCAACATCTGGAGGAAAGGAGCTGTCAATGTTTCTAGTATTACCCTTCTTCAGATGCTGCCTGGTTTGCTGTGTCCTTCCAGCCTCCTTTTTGTCTACCCTGCATTCTAGCATATGCAGATTTTTTGTCTGTATCCAAATAGTTAGTTCTCCTCTACTCCGTGTCTAACTAGTCTACCATGAGGAACCTTGTCAAACGCCTTACTGAAGTGCATATAGATCACATTCACTGCTGGGGCCTCAGCAATCCTCTCCATTGCTTCTACAAAAAATAAAAACTCAATCGAGTTCATGAGACATGATTTCTCACACAAAGCATTTTAGCATAATCAGATTTTAAGAAGTTCGATGACCGTGATATTGTTGTTCCAATGTGCTTATCTCACTGCCTTGTTGACTATCCCTAATCAATCCTTGCCTTTCCAAATCCTGTCTCTCAGGATTCCCTCCAACAATTTGCCCACCACCAATGTCAGGTTCATCGGTCTATAGTTCCCTGGCTTTTCCTTACCACCAGTTTTTAAATAGTGGCACCATGAGAGCCAACCTCCAGTCTTCCAGCACTTCACCTGTGGCTATCGCTGATACAAATATCTCAGCAAGGGGTCCTAGCTTCCCAGAGTTCTAGGGTACACCTGATCAGGTCCCAGGGATCTATCCACGTTTATGCATTTTAAGACATCCAGCACCTCCTCCTCCGTAACATGGATATTTTTCAAGAGGTCATTATTTATTTCCCCATATCCTCTATCTTCCATATCCTTCTCCACATTCAACACTGATGCAAAATACTTTAGTATCTCCCCCATCTCCTGCAGTTCCACACATAGACAATCTTGCTGATCTTTAAGGGGCCCTATTCTCTCCCTAAATATCTTTTTGTCCTTAAATGTATTTGTAGAATCCCTTTGGATTCTTCTTAACACTATTTGCCAAAACTATCTCATGTCCTCATTTTGCCCTCCTGATTTCCCTCTTAAAGTATATTCCTACCACCTTTACATGCTTCTCGGGATTCACTGGATTTCTGCTATCTATACCTACTGGCTTCCTTCTTGACCAAAACCTCAATTTCTCTAGTCATCCAGCATTCCCTACACCTACCAGCCTTGCCCTTCACCCTAACAGGAACATACTGAATCTGGACTCTTGTTATCTCATTTTTGAAGGCTTCCCATTTTCCAGCCATCCCTTTACCTACGAACATCCGCCCCCAACCAACTTTTGAAAGTTCTTGCCTAATACTGTCAAAATTGGCCTTCCTCCAATTTAGAACTTAAACTATTAGATCCAATGTATCCTTTTCCATCACCATTTTAAAAATAACAGAATTATGGTCACTGGCCCCAAAGTGCTCCCCCATTGACACCTCAGTCACCTGCCCTGCCTTATTTCCCAAGAGTACGTCACGTCTTCCACCTTCTCTAGTAGGTATATCTATAGACTGCATCAGAAAATTTTCTTGTTCATACTTAACAAATTCATCTCCATCCAAGCCCTTAACATTATGGCAGTCCCACTCTACATTTGCAAAGTTAAAATCCCCTCCACAACCACCTATTATTCTCACAAGTAAGAGAGATCTACTTACAAATTTGTTTCTCAATTTTCTGCTGACTATTGGGGGTGTCTATAGAACAATCCCAATAAGGTAATCATCCCTTTCTTATTTCTCAGTTCTACCCAAATAACTTCTTGGACATATTCCCAGGAATATCCTCCCTAAATACAACCATGATATTATCCTTAAATCAAAAACACCACGCCCCTTCCTCTCTTGCCCTTCTTTCAATCCTTCCTATAGCATCTCTACCCCAGAACATTAAGCTGCCAGCCCTATCCATCCCTCAACCACATTTCTGTAACAGCTATGATATGTCAGTCCAATGTTCCTAACCATGACCAGAGTTCATCTTCCTTATCTGTTAGCCCGCTTGCATTGAAATAAATGCAATTTAATTTATCAGCCCTACCTTGTTCTCTACTTTGTCCCTGCCTGCCCTTCTGTTTGACCTACTTCTTTTCCCAACCGTACCAGTTTCAGACTGATCTCTTTCCTCACTATCTCCCTGGTTCCCAAACCCACCCCTCCTTTACAAGTTTTGAATCCTCCCAAGCAACCCTAGCAAATCTCCCTGCCAGTATATTAGTCCCTTTCCCAATTCAGGTGCAATCCATCCTTCTCATACAGGTCACTTCTACCCCAAGATACATTCCAATGATCCAAAAACGTGAATACTTCTCCCTTGCACCAGCTCCTCAGCCATGCATTCATCTGCTCTATCCTCCTATTCCTACCCTCACTGGCTTGTGGCACTGGGAGTAATCCAGATATATAACTCCCTCAAGGACCTACTTTTTAAATTCCTGCCTGACTTCCTATATTCTCTCCTCAGAATCTCATCCTTTTCCCTTCCTATGTCATTACTTCCAATGTGTACAACAACTTCTTACTGGTCCCTCTCCCCTTTGAGAATATTCTGCACCCTCTCAGATATCCTTGATCCTGGCACCAGGGAGGCAACACACCATTGTGATGTCTCGCTGTTGGCCGCAGAAACGTCTGTCTGTGCCTCTGTCTAGAGAGTCCCCTATGACAATCGATCGCTTGGAACCTCTACAAAAGAAAAACAATAAAAGGTTACACTTTAAAAAGTCACTTAGGCTCTGACGTTGTTTTGCCAATCTGTCAGTCAGATCTAAAGCCAGCAAAGTCAGTTTGGATATTGAAACAAAGTTGAAAAGACTCAGGCTCAAAGAATCATGTAAGAACTTACTTTGACGGTAAATGCGTGAACTTATGGATGAAACTAGTTACAGGGGTAAGGGAAGAGGAGGATGAAGAACTTAGTCCCTCCAGATTGAGCTTCCACTCCAGGTCGATGGCTTCAAAGATCAGTCCGACGTGTGACCTGCAGAGTCTGTCACATACAGGGCAGGGGACCACTGAAGTATTTGGACCCTCTTTACAATGCCCTGAACTTGCCTTTATGGCTTCTGATGACGCCTTTCGGTAATGAATGACTTCTCAAGTTGTTTTCCATTTCGATTCATGACAAATCAGGGAGTCCAAAGAAGCAGCAGCATTAAAATCAGAGTGTGCTGGAGAAACTCAGCAGGTCTGGCAGCATCTGTGGAGAGAGAAAGCAGAGTTAATGTTTTGAGTCCAGTATGACTCTTCCTAGGGGAAAGGAGTGTTTGATCTCTTTGCAGATACTTGGAGGACATTCCTAAAGTGCTTCTGTTAAACTCCTGGAGGTCATCTGCCAGGTTCTGAGGAAAGTAGTTATTCAGTAGTCTGCTGTAGCACACACAAACAGCTTGTCACGTCCAGTGGAGCTGGTTTTAAATAATTAAGCGCCTGGATGCTCAGCATCTTGGCTTTGAAGATGATATTGCTGCTGCACTGCCTTTCTTGCCATCAGATTTGGAGGATTTTGTGAAGGTGACACTGTAGTATTTCTCCAGGGCTTTGGAGGTGCTTCTTATATTTGCCACAAAGCAAAGATGATATCTGCAATACCACTACCTGGATACCACCATAAATAGGTGATTGAGGAGGATCCTTGAAACAAACTTGCATGTGGCAGACAGCAGGGAAGCTGCTCTGTAGTTAGCACAATCATAAAAGATACAGAAAGCCAATGAATATAGGCAATGGATATGGAGTTTGATAACAAATGACACAGAAGGAGGGGTCTGGATAACTTATAATTTGTTATTGACAATATAGTATGGAGCTGGAGGAACACAGCAGGTCAGGCAGCAGAGGAGTAGGAACAGTCCTGACCTGACCCAAAACATTGAATTTCCTGCTCCTCTGATGCTGCCTGATCTGCTGTAATCCTCCAGCTCCACACTGTTGTCTCTGACTCCAGCATCTGCAGTTCTTCCTATGTCCAAGTGATTTATATTTTGTAATGTAGTGTTAGGCAAATCAGCAAAGACAGAATAAGAAGTCACTGCAAGGCAAGACTGTATTTAAAAAGATTAAAAGGCAGTTAAGACTTGTTAGTGATTCTTGTATGAATCTGCATATTCAGTTTTTCCCCTCTGCATGCATTTACATTATTTAAAAATAGAAATAGTGGAGCACTCTTAAGTGTCTCCACGTTTGATGCTGATGAACCTGAAGCCTGGTCTCACTTTTCACGGTTTTTGTAGTCCCTAATGAGACAAGCAGCACTACAGAAAACAGGATCAAAATAAATTAGAATGCATAAATTTAGCACTTAAGTCATTTTCTGGAAATGTATCCATGAATTGATGTAGCTACTTGCTATTGATGAGGTACAAGGAAGAGCCCTGAAGCAGAACAGTTGCAAGACCCATCCACCTTGTCTTCCTATTTTGTTCCATGTCCGCCAGTGGCCTCTTCCTTGTTGGTGACAGTTTGGTAGCTGATGCTCTGGCAAAGTCAGACTGAAAGTGCCACACAAGGTGACCATACCAGACTCATTGGTAACAATGAGCCAACCACAAGGGTGCACACTCCATTGGTCTGATGTGGTGATGCTCGATCTCTACATTAACAGGGATTCTGATGCAATTGACAAGCCAAGGTCAAACTGCTGCAGAGAAGACTGCTGGTAAGGAGAAGTACCAGGGAGAATGCTCCCGTCACACCAGTCTGTTCAGCTGGATGTTGCCGACTAGTCCAAGGGGCTGTTGGTCCTTTCTGCAGCTGCAATGAACAAAGATCTGACTGAGACGCTGGAAGCAGTGAGTAAATAGGCCAAGCCAGCAACATCCTCTGCCAAATCAGCTACAAAGGACTGGACAGCCCAGGCTGCTGCACCCAATTCACAGGCTCCAGAAAGGGGTGGTGCTGCCTCTGACTAGTCCTGAGAATAGGGATGGTGTTGACCAGGAGATAGATATGTCTTTGATTGATTGAAAAGCAGGAAACAACAAAAAAAATCTGATTTTTCAGAAAAAAAAAGAGGGATTTTTTTCAGCGCATGATCATTTAGTATTTTGTGAAGTGATCAAGATTCAAATACACTGATTCACATATTCATTATTTTGGTGTTAACACATTTTGCAATTTATTTAAATATGGATATTATTAATGTATCGTACAGCTTTGCTTTGAGATTATTACCTGTGTTGCATCTCCATGGATGAGACAGAGCTAACACACAGCTCACAGCTGAAAATGTACCTGTGTACAGATTTAGACTATACTCCCAACATCATGACCTTGGCTACTCGGTTGTCATGGAGACTGACAGTTAACAGTTTCCCTCCTGCATCATCTCCATGGACACCATGGGTCCAGCAATCGGCACCTCCTTCTCATGCCGCGCAAGTTACTATTGCCTTTCTAAGTTTGGTTTCCTGTGTCCTAACCCTGATGAGTACATGATGAAAAATTTAGACTTTGTGGAGCTTTTTAGCAATTGTTTATGGTCCTGTTAGGAAGATGCAGGAGAGTTTAAGACACACTTACAGATCAGACCATGCACTAGATTCCTTCTAATTTTTTCCTGTCATTGTACATGTGCAACAACGACTTCCAGAATTAGAATTCAATACGTCCATACTTTAACTGCACGCCAACCAGCATGGGTAGGCCCTCCGAGTGCTGTACAGCCACTGACATGTATGACATATGACTAACAAACACAAATGGGTCCTCCAGCAATACGAATTAAGAACAATTCTGCTTTCTAACTGAAAGTCATAATATCTGATGATTCTTCAAATGATTGTGCGGCAATGAGAATGCAGTTGATGAAAAGCCAGGAGGCAGAATCTGTCTTCAAAAAGATCCCTCAGACCAAATGTGCCATCAGAATGGGGACCAGCTGCTGGTCTGATCTTGAGAAGCGTATATGGGAATGGGTTCTCAAAAAAAAAATGAAATGGTTTCATCATTACCAGAATTGCAAAGCTTGTATACACAATAAAGTAGACGAAATCAAACCCATTCAGCTAAGATTTTAGACCAGGTGAATGGCCAATTACTGGAACAATACAGTGTAGAGCTGTGACAGAAGTCTGACTCTTATTAAGTCACTTCAGCAATACGGGTGAAGCAACAACTGATTCTGATACAGTCTGCAGCAGGCAGACAAGCAAGGTTTGAAAACCGCTCTCGGGCAAACAACGGCACGTGACAAGATTCAAAGTGGTACTAGCATGCATGGCCAACAGAACAAAATTAAAGTCAATGCTAATTTTCAAGTGTAAAACCATGCCAAGCATCAAGTTCCCTGAAGAAGATTGTGTGTGCGTGTGCGTCCGTGTCCATGTCAAAAACTGAATGAGGATGTAATGTAGTTAAGGATCAATACTGTAGAGAATAGATGGCCTACATAAAACACATTTTATTGGGTAACTCTTCCATAAAACAATGATTGGACTTGTTCTCTGCTCCATCACCTCCAAAATATAAAAACGATTTTCTAAAGTCAGGCAAATAAATCCAAGCAAGATTTTTAAATACGACATCTTTGCATATGGAGTCAATGATCCGATAATTGTCCATTTTGCATGCGCTTGAACAGAAGTGGAGTTAAGCTATAATCAACAAAGCCATACGATTGTTGATCAGGAATACCATGTCAAATAAAATAGCAAAGACACAGGATGGGAGAAGAGCATGCATAAATTTCCCACACATATATGGTAATAACATGACGTCAGATTTTGACAAATTATTCCAGTGCATCAGGTGTCTGCAAACAAGTAAAGATTTGCAAACACTCTTTCATGGCAACACAGCCACATTTCATACTCATAATTCCACGAAATCATCCTAAAAGCCAAAAGATTTCCAACTGCAAGTTTTTTGTTCAGCTTCTGAATACTACTCTGCAAGCCTTCTTGTTAAAGCAGGCAGCGTTAGAACATGATTTTTCTAATTTGATCACATAGCTACTGCAAATCCTGATAATTAAACACATTTCTGTTGGTGCGTCAGAGTAATAAAAGCCAGTTGGGCAGACTACAGGCGTTATGTACGGTACAACAGGCAATCTAACTGCAGGCTCTCCAGATAAAACTGTTAATTAGTCAAACTTGCAGTACCCATTTCAAAGATCAGAGACTGACTTTCCTGACCATCTGTCACAATCAACACAGAGCTTTATCCTCCACTAAACATTTCAATGACTTCGTCCAATTACTAATTTATTGTCACTGGATTTAAAATGTTCAATACAGCATAAAGTTTGTTGCTACATGCTTTTCTAGTGCACAAAAAGGAAAGTCTACCACCCCTTCACCCAAGGTATCTTAGACTACATTCTTTTTTTCGGTCTCAAAACAGTACATTATTTCTCCAAGATATTCTTCATAATCATCATCATCATAGTAAGGTAAATAAGTGGTCATATTTATCTGGAGGTTTTGAAGACGACCTCAAGAGATCTTTGTTGACCAGACCAATAATAAAGATCAGTATAGATGAAGAAACAAAGGTTTCCTACCAGTGGCTGACAAATTTTATGACCTAGGACAGCCTCAGCTATATTACATAATGTAGTAGTTAAAGTCTCATGACATAGTTTGAGTCTAATGGTGACAGTTAGCAGAGGTAAACGGAACCTAACTAATTTCACAAAGAACCAGATCTTTCATAAATTCAAACAAAGGATATTTACCCAAAATTGACGTGCACTGAAATGATGCAGATGACAAAGAGACCTTCTATCACTTGTACAGTAAGAAGAGGAAAGCTTATTAAAGTCTAAGGAAGACCAATTCAAGATGAGGATCAGGATTGCAGCTTCCCAGCAAACATTGTTGTAGTGCAACTCCATTCTTGGTCATCTATTGCCCCATCTCCCGCAATTTCATTTCTTGCACCAAAAAAAACGTACATTTCCTGAGAATTGTTGAAAAAAAGATACATTTTTTGTTGAAGTTTTCCTTCTTGCACTCATCAGGACAATTGACGGGAAATACCAACGTAAAGGGAATATAAATGTAAATTACTCAGTGGCTTCCTCTGTACCTGTTTTGCTGCAACTCCAATCCTGAACCCATGACTCCTACTTCCCTATTGTTTCTCCTCACAGATTTAAAAAAAAATATTCTTTTCTCTTTAATTCTACGAGACCCCTCTCCTCTGACATCATGCTTCTTTTCATTTCTCCGCTCTCAGGAACTCTGCCTTCCCAATTCCCCACCAGGAATACTGCAAAATAAAAGAACAGGGCATGACCACCCACCACTTACATCACACAACGATGTTCCCCATATACACGGCACAGGGGTCATCATTGGAGCAAGCAGCAGCTATAGCTTTATTAGCAAAACTTGTGTTACTGTGGATTTTGTTGAATATAAAATGGAAGATAAACATCAGTTTCTCCTAGGTTTGTTTCTGTGATATATATTAAAATGTTGAAGTAAATGGGTTTTTTGTAGTATTACTATTTATAATATAAAAGTGTTGTTCCTGGCATGAATTAATATTCAAAAGCAATGCTATTCTTTATGTTCTATCCATTTCAGGTCAAAAGTGGATGACTTCATGTTTGCCACAGTTCGCCCTTTTCTTAATCTGTTATCGTTTCATTGTAATGCTACGTTTACAGAGCAGCCCATGTGTCATTAACCAAATTTGAATATGTGGCTTTCTACCCCATCATCCAAATCATTAATGCAATAAACGGTTGAGGCCTGCACACAGATTCCCGAGAGACACCATCAATCACATCCTGTCCACTATCCCTATCGGTCTCCTGTCAATTTTCTAACCAGAAAAGTTATTTATCTTCAATCCTTGGGATTTAGCTAGCAGTGTCTAATGAAGCACTTTATTAAATACCTTGCAAGTTCATCAGCCACAGACTTTTTGAGAGTTAGCAGCTTGAACTAGAATATGATATTTGGGTCAAACTCAGTTTTTAAACAAATTGGGGAACAAATGCAATGAATTGGTCCAGACTCCATCAGACAAAATTCCAATTCAACTATGACCTTTCTACAGAAGGGCCCTAACTGTCACTCCTGCTACCTGCACTGCCACCATTCAGGAGAGTGGCTGACTATAACCACATATTCCTACTCACACAATGCGTCCCCATTCACTTATCGGTGATGGAACATATGATGAGACACATTTGTATTGGTTCCACTTTGGTCTGAATTCTAAGAGACCCATGCTGATGAACTGGCTCACGTGACAGACACTGCTAAATGCTACCTTACCCTGGTAGCAGAGTCAGAGTGCAAAAATAGAACAATTTTTACATCAGTATGCATCTTTGAAAGAACTTGCATTCTAATATCAACTTAACGTACAAAAGTTACAATGTGTGCATGACAACATGTATGACTAAGCCAAATGGTGGTAAGAGTCTTATGGCACATACAGAACAAAAGATCTAAAGTAAAGAAATGCGCAGCCAATGAACTCAACTCACATGCTAACCTGCACACACAGGAAAGACTTGAATCCATTTAGTGTTCCTTAATGATTACTAAAAATTCAAATTACCATTTTATCCCAGTTGAGACGTTTTTGAACGGAAATCACATAAGACACTCAAAATTAATTAATACTATAATTCTATGAAATTTTTAAGTACCAATTAGACATAAACACAAGAAATAGACTTTCAGCACTGTGTGAATCTACAATCAAATCAGTTGATAAGCTGTTAATCAAATTAACATAAATCAGCAGCATCCATGAGCATTACAATCAAATACAATATACAGTGCATAGCTACCCAAAGATGTTGTGCTGAACATTTCACAGTACGAACGTGTAGTTTCTGTTGTATCCCAGAATGTCTGTGCTGTCAGAAGGCTTAAGGTAGCAGGACCATGATTTGCCTCCATATAGGCTATTTGCAAGGCTCTGGGTTGCACTATCACTGTGAACCAATTGTAATGGTTATTTGATTATTGCCATGGTCAAATACAGGGCATCAATTACGGATCATGCCAAAAAAAAAAAATGAAGAACTACTTAACATTTACTAAGTGACTTAATGAGTGGTTCCTACCTTGATGTAATTATTCAGGACTGGATACACCCGATACATCGCTATGAGCAGTGAGAGGAAGGTCGTGAAAGGAAAAGTCGTCATGACAACATGTGTGACCTCTGGGAAGGAGATTATCTTGAAGCCAAATTTCTCAAAGAGTTTGACCAATTCTTCAGATGGCTTCTCATCGCCCTCACTCAGGATGCTGCCTGCTATATATCGTAGTTTCTCTTCTGCTTCCTACAATCATAACAGGAGTTCACATTAACATGTATAAAATTATACACAAGGCCAGCCAGTATCATTACATACAAAATTCCACTGATGTTAAGCGTTAAAGTAACTCTGCTGTACCATTGCTACACAATAAGTGTTTAATTTTGTACAATCCTAAAGCCTACGAGTTCCCCTCTCCACACCAAAATCATAGAACAAGAAAAATGCTGATCCAAAAACAAATACAGTAATGTTGGAAATCTGGAATTAAAACTAAGAAAAGGCTGGGAACACGCGACAGGTTTGGCAGTTTCTATGGAAGCAGAAACAGAACTAGCATATGATAAAAGTGGTGACATGTCTGAAATATTAACTTTGTTTTGTCCCTTTCTCCACAGATATTGCCAGGTTTGTTTCAAAATTTTCAGCATATTCTGTTTTCATTTTAGTTGTACAATTTTAGATAAACAACATAAATTATTCATTGTGCACCATGGTTCTCCATGAGAAGATCTGAACAAAACTGTATTAGCTTATCACCAATAAGAGAGCACTCTTGGTCCACAAATATATAAAAGTAAAATGATGATAATAAAAAGTTCTTGTTTTACATTGTTCTTAAACCTGCAATTCCTCCTCTCCAAACCAAAACTATGGTGAATTGGATAAGCAGGAATGAGGCAGCAAGTTAATTCCTGGAGCACAAATCTACCCCCGAAGGGGAGCAAAAACGTTTTATCACTTTTACAGAGGCAACCTGTCAATTGATCAACAAGCCCATTTTTAATTAGTTCTCAGGGGTCTGGAGTAAAGATAGATTCATTGAAATATCAGCCACTTTATGACTCATTTCATCAGATACTTGCACACTAAGATTTAACACAAAGGCTGGCAATTTTAAAAATTCCACATTCCACACAGAAATAACAGAGAATCTAGGGACCAGTGCAAATGAGTAACTGCAAGATGATAATATTTGTAAAATAAAACAAAAAGTGGTACTGGAGAAACTGATAAGATTCCAGGTAGTTCAGTCTGCTGGACTGAATGATGTACACCCAGAGTGATAAAAGGAGTGCCAGTAGACACACTAGATACATTGATAATCATTTTTCAAAACTCTATAGACTCTGGAATGGTCCCTGCAAAATGGAAGGTGACAAATATAATCCAAATTTTTGGAAATGAGGACGCAAGAAAATTGGGGGACTACATGTTAAATACACAAGATAAAAAATGTTTTTGATCCAAGTCCACATTTATGAGAGCTTTACTTCAGTTAACCACACAATAAAAACTTCAACCCATTGATTATTAGCTCACATTTATACAACCAATTCACATTCATTTAACTGTAATTAAAATATCCAATACACGTTCCCTCATTTCATTAAGTCTCAGGCATTCCTTCACAACAGAGCTAGTAGCCTAATACTAGTCATAGGGAAAATGCTAGAATTTATAATAAAGGATGAAATAACAGTACAGCAACAGGACAGTCTGAAAATAACGGCAGATTTGGAAAAAGGTATCATGGATTTACGGAAAGGAAATCATGTTTAACAAATTTGTCGGGAGATTTTTTTTGAGGATGTAATTAGCAGAATAGTTAAGGTGCCACAAGTGAACATGCTATATTTAGATTTTTAGAAGGCTTTTAGTAAGGTTCCACCTTATTTCCAACATAACACTCTTATTTCAAAAGAGACAAAAACAAGTAACTATAGATTAGTTAGCTCAATATCTGTCATTAGTAAAATGTTGTAGTCTATGATTAAAATAGATTTAGAAATAATAATAAAACAGACAAATCGTGGTTTCATGAAGGGAAACTATGCCTGGCAAATATATGAGAATTCTTTGAGGAAGTATCAATCAGGGTAGCTAAAGGGCAACTGCAAAATGTAATCTATTTGGATTTCCAAAAAGCTATTCAATAAGGTACAGTACATAAGGTGGACCATAGTATGTTGGCATGGATAGAGAATAGGCTAACTAATAGAAGACAAAGAATTAGGATAAAGGGGGCATTTTCAGGATGGAAACCGAAAACGAGTGAAGTGTAAAAAGAATCAGTATTGGGTCACAATTGTTTACAATATATACTAATGAATTGGATGATGGAAGCAAATGTACAACAGCCCACGTTTGAAAATGACACAAAAACAGGTGAGAGGGGCAAGTAGTGATGATGACACAAAAACTACTGAGGAACTTAGACAGATTATGTGAGCGGACAGGTGGAGTTTAATGTTGGATGAGATGAGGTTATGCACTTTGGCAGAAAGATTAGAGGACCTAAATATTATTCAATTGGAGAAAGACTACCAGAAATTGCAGAAGGAAGGAATCTGGGGAACCTCATGCATGAACTACAAAATGCATCCACCTAAGTTTACTGGATAATAGATAAAGCAAATGGAATATTGGCCTTTATTTCAAAGGGAACAGAGAATAAAATAAGGGATGGCCTTCTAAAATCATACAAGACTTTAAGTAAACCCAGCTGAATTACTGTGAAGAGTTGTTGTTTTCTTATCCAAGGAAATTTGTACTGGTATTGGAGGCAGTGCAGAGAAGGTTCACTAGGTCAATTCCAGGTATGGAAGGATTTTACGACGAGGAGAGGTTGAATAGGTCAGGCTTGTACTCATTGACATTTAGAGGAATGAGAGGAGATTTGACAGAAACACTCAAGATTCTTAGGGATCTTGACAGGATAGATGTAATAAGATTGTTTTCCCTTGTGGGAGAGTCTAGAAACAGGGGCATAGTCTCAGAGTAAAAAAAACATCTTTGCCCCCCTACTTAGAGAGCAGAAAATCTGGGGAATTCTTTACACCGGAGGTGTTGCGAGGCTGAGTCACTAAGTATATTGAAGGCAGAGATAGACAGATTTCTCATTGAGTGAATAAGGCAGGAAAGTAGAACTGAAGATATTCATAACAGTCATGATCTTATTGGATGGCTGAGCAGACTACATGGACCAAACTGCCTACTTCTGCTCCTACATCATTTGGTTTTATGGTCTAAGAGGCTGATAAACAAAATTAGAGCACATGGAATTGAAGGTAATATACTAATACATATTGATAACTGGTCAACAGCTAGAAATAAACAAGTCATTGTTATGAGTGGGGTATCACAAGGAACGTGTTCAGGCCACTGCTGTTCACAATCTACATCAAATGATTTAAGTGTACAGACCAACTGTAATATTTCCAAATTTGCTGATGCCACAAAACCAGTTAGAAATATATGAGTCATGACAAAGATCCAGAGTGGCTTCAAGCAAACATGGACTGGCTAAGTGAACGGACACGTCATGGCAGATCGAATACTACGCGAATAAGGGTAAAATTGCCCACTTTGATAGAAAGGCAGAACATTTCTAAAATGTTAAGGTCTCGAGAACTGTTGGTGTCCAAAGAGACCTGAGTGTCCTTGTTCATGAATCATTAAAAGCTGGCATGCAGACGCAACAATTAATAAGGAAGGCAAATGGTATGCTGGCCTTCATTGCAAAGAGAGTAGAGTACAGAAGGTATCTTGCAGCAATTGCAGAGACCCTTGGTGAGACCACAACTAAAATATTGTGTATAGTTTGGACTTCTTATCTAAAGGATAGAGAGGAGTACAGAGGAGGCTCACCAGACTAATCCCTGAATTGGTGGGATTGTCTTAAAGACAGATTTAGGAAAGTGACTGTATTCTCTTAGAGTTTTGAAGCTTACAACATTCTCATGTGGTGTGACAGAATACAGATGGGATGTTTCATCTGGTTGGTGAGCCTAGAACCAGAAAACCGGTCTCAGTATAAGGGATAGGCTAATTAGGACTGAGATAGTGAAGAATTGCTTCACTCAGAAGATAGAGAATTCCAAAAATTCTCTATCTTAGAGGGCTGTGGAAACTAAAACATTAAGCAGATTCAAAACGGATATCAAGAGTTTCTGGAAACCAATGGCATCAAAAAGGTATGGAGATTGCATGGGAAAGACAATCAATCAATCAATCACAATCCAAATGAATGGTGAACTAGATGTGATGGGTGGAATAGCATACTCCTGTTATCATGCTGATCCAGCCAGAGCATCAACTCAGCTAAAACAGGAGGTCTGATCTGAAATATAGACCGAGTTAAATCCCATTTTTAAGATTACCGTTTTATTTTCATCTCTTTGTTGTTTCGTGCGCATGATAATGCGGATTGGTTGAGAGGCTGATGGCACTTTAAGAAGTTAAGAAAATACACACCTCAAAATACAGACATATTGATTACGGACAAATAAATAAAGGATCACCTCATATCAATCGGTGACAAATCGAAGGCTGCATCCAGAATTCATTTCATTGCAAAAGAAGCCAAATTTGACTTTAAAGAAATTGAAAGTAGAAGTGAAAATTAAAGCCAAGATGTTGAAATAACATAAGAAATTGCAGTGGCAAGCTTTGTGAAGAGTAACAATTTAAGGCAAGCTGGTCATTTTCCACATACAAGCATATCTGCAACAAGAGGGCTTAACTTTGCAAAAATTAGAACTACTAAACATAGAACCGTGAAAAGTCCATAGCTAAGTGGTTAGAGCTTAAATTATACAATAAAGATTGCTGATCCAGAGGTACTAAAGACGCTGACTGAGCGCTTGGGAATCACTTCAGATTCAGAACAGATAGAAAAAAAAAACCTGAAACAGACCAGTTCACCATTGCAAAAATTTGCTTCGTACAACGGAGGCTAAAGTTAGAGTTTCAAGCAATGGAGAAAGAAAAGCCCAGGAAAAAGACAGAAAACCAAACAAGAAAGGAAGTGCATTCCAAGACAAAAAGCTTGGAGATGGAGTTAAAAGCACGGGAAGGTAGAGAACTGATGCAACCTAGAAGAATCTGACTTTATCTAGTGACCGTTTGAATTCCTTTAGCCCCAAGATAACTTTGGATTTTATGAAATATTCAAAATTCGTCCCCAAATGTGACGAGGAGGGCGCAGAGATTTTCTTTCCAGCCATTGAAATACTGGTAGCTAATTATAGTGGCACAAGAGTATTGGACACTCATAATACATGTCAGATACATGTTAGAAAAGTCCAAGGGGTTTATTCCTGGCTACCTGGAATTTCTGCTAATTACAATTAGATAAAGGCTGATGTTCTCAATGTCTAGAAATTAGTCCCAGAAATGTACCTCCAATAGTTCTAGCGCTCGTAAAAAATTCAAATGGACTCATCTAGAAATTCAAAATAATTAAACAGGTAGCTTTTGACTGTTCAGTCTGAGCTTTAAAATTAGGCCATATTTATGAAGACTTAACAGGCTTCTCCTGCTCTGCAAGTTTATAAACACTGCCTCAAAACTCAAATGCAAGAATAAAGTGTTTCCAGAGTCAAAGCAACAACAACCATTGCTGATGATAATGACATGATCCATAAATCTTTAAGCCAAAGTAAATTTAGGTCAGATAACTCCCACCATCAAGGGAAAGATGAGGAGGTAGAAGGAAATCCTCGTAATAATATTTAAGTTAACTCACTTACAACAGAAGCACCCATTGTCTAATGTTTATAAAACAGGTGGGGCTGGGTTCTTGTTACAGATTTCCGTATTTCAACCTCAGAAATGACCCCAACCCACCCATTTCTGAGATGCATCACAGCAGTGAAGGGCAAATCTTGCAGCAGTAACTAAATACCTGAAGGTGGACCGTCAAACATGGGCACATTCTTCATAGGAAACCAAGAATAAATGCACTCAACGCAATATTTCTTCAAAATGCTTCAACGTTAGGAGATGCCATAAAATGCAATTTAATCTGTGGCCTGAAATGTACCACATAATTACAATAGGAAGCAGTAGCAGCTGAATAACACATTGCTCAGGAGGAGATCTGACCCATTCAAAAGATAACAGAAGGAGAACCATATGGGCTCAAGTGGAGCAGATTAGATTGAATAGTACAAGTAGAAAAACAGACTATCACATAAGGAAAGCTCAGACCAGAGGAGTTTATCAAGGAGACCTGTAGATAGGTAAACATTACACCACACAGAAGAATACTTTGGAAAGAAAGAAATATTACAGAGGTAGACTCCCTGGGATAATAAAGGTAGAAAGCAAGGATTTCTTTCTGGCTTGTAAACTGATCTCAACATGACCAACAAATCTGCCATCGTGAATCAGTTTTGATTCCACGTTTCCATTTTAGACTTTTTACTGTAACTGTGTAGGACAAAGTCCATGGATTCCAGAATCAATTCTGTCTTCCCGTAGATTAGTAATGTAATTGAAAGCGCACATTGAGCGAACAGCCTGAAGAAAATCAGATCAGATGCACTATCAATAAAAAGGTAAATAAACTGCACCAATGTATACAAGGAGAACTACACAGAACAACATGGAAACGCAAGTAAACCAGGGCAGCGTAATGTGGAATAAAAGCAGAAAATGCTGGAAATACCCTGCAAGTCAGGCAGCATCTTTAAGAGACAGAAACAAGAGTAAATGTTTCAAGTTGAACACGACTTCTTTCGAACTGAAGGAGGGCAGAAATGTGATGGGTTTTATGTTATCGACAGGGAGTCGGGTGGGGAATGCAGAACGAACAGATGGTCTGGGGTAGGGTGAAAGGCAGGAGAGATTAAATAACAAAGATGTCAAAAGGCAAAAAGAGCTGTAATGATCATAGTAAAGAAACAAAGTATCTGTCCTAAAATAGAAATTGTTGGAGAAACTCAGCAGGTCCAGTTGCATCTGTGGAGAGAAAGCAAGTTAATGTTTTGTAAACTTCTTCAAAGCTAATAGCAGTTAGGAAAAGCAGGTAAGTGAGAATGGCAAAATAATGAACAACTCCTTTTTCTTATTCGCAAGAATAATGATTTGGACCAGTCCATGGCAAAAAAAAAAAATTCAAAATGGGGACAGAGTACATGAATCATAAATTCCCTACAGTTCAGAAATAGGCCATTTGGCTTTTCAACTCTGCATTGACCCTTCAAAGAGCATCCCATCTAGACCCAGCACCCCATCCTAACCTTGCATTTACCATGGCTAATCCACCTAGCTTGCTAATCTTTGGACTGTGGGAGGAAACTGGACCACTTGGAGGAAACCCACGCAGACCTGAGGAGAAAGACCATCACCTAAGGCTGGAATCGAATCCAGGACCTTGGTGATGTGAGGCAGTAGCACTAACTACTGTGCCACCCTTGTTCTGAAGTTACTGAACTTAATGTTGAGTCCAGAAAGCTATAAATTGCTTAATAATTGAGCTTCACTCTAGTAGGCAGAGGACCAAAATACAAATATGAAAACAAGGTGGTAAATTAAAATGGTAAGCAATTAGAAGTTTAGGATCATGCTTGTGGACTGAGCGGAGGTCTTTCACAAAGCAGTTGTCCAATCTGTTTACGGTCCCTCTCACGTCAAAGGGACTTGACCGGTAATCTTGCTACAATATTGCAAAAAGTCTGGAGGAACTTATAACCAATCTTCCTATTTTAACTTCATCTTTCTAGAATATTTGATTTTTGACAGTCAAAAAAGAAGCAAGCTGAAAAGATGGAAGAAAAATATTGAAAATACAGAGCAGATCCCTATATAACTGTAAACAGAAGTGACACATCAACATCCCAAAAACTGATTAAGGGTCCATTCCCAGAATATTAACTTGTCTTTAACAAATCTTTGCTTATCTACAAATGTATTTCCATTTAGATGCATGATTAGATATAAATTGAAGGGATTCCAAAGTAATAAGGAAAGACAATGGGGAATGAAAGAATTGCTGACTAATATTCTCTGCTATTACAAATGAATCCTTTACTAAAAATACATTTTTTTAAAAATAGAGACAGATCATTGTAACTGGGAAGGAACTGAAGCAACTTCAGGTGTAGCTAAATTGATAATTTGGGTCCAAATTGAACTTTTAAAGCACACTCTAATTTACAATGACTTGGAATCAGAAACTCAATGCATTCTAATTACTTTCAAAGTAGAAAGAGTACATCACCAATAACAGAATAAGTGAAATACATAATATATGGCCAAAGAAAATGGAAGATGAAATTTATTGCAGACAAGTATAAAGCACTGCATGTAGAAACATATTTGGTAGTTTTTTTGGTTGGTAAATGTTAACTGACAGCTTCAAAAGAGCTGACAGCTAAAAACGTTATAAATTTAGAAACTTATGCCACACAGAGACAAACCACTCCAATCAAAAATTAGTGGGATATAAGCTGGTTATAACCTAAAATACTCAAAATCTAGAGTTAGCAACAGCGATAATTTAAAACTTACTGGACATAAGCATAAAGATGAAAGCACAAAATTGGGTTTCTAGATGAAAATCAATGTAATTGAAGCTAACGGAGTATAGGACCCGAGGGCACAGCCTTCGAGTAAAGGGAAGACCTTTTAGAACGGAGATAAGGGAAAACTTCTTCAGCCAGAGAGTGGTGAAGCTATGGAATTCACTGCCACAGAAGGCTGTGGAGGCCAGCTTATTGAGTACATTTAAGACTGAGATAGATAGGTTCTTGATTTATCAAGGGTTACGGGGAGAAAGCAGGAGAATGGGGTTGAGAAACTTATCAGCCATGATCGAATGGTGGAGCAGACTCAATGGGTCAAATGGTCTAATTTCTGCTCCTATTTCTTACCTTATGGTCTTAACTAGGTAAATGCCACAAGTCCAGCAGTAGTGATAGAACTGGAGGATGTAATAAGCAAGCCATTGGCTCATATTATTAGTTTTTTTGAGCCTGGATTTTTCTTTTTTTTTAAATTAAATTGACCAGAGGCTCTTACGGCTCCAATACTTACGAGAATTCAGACTTTACAACACTTCTGGTTAGTTGATTTAGCAACAGTTCCAGAAAAGGTGCTTGACAGCATCATTAACAATGTGACTTAACTACTAGCGAAGAGATCCTGCCTCACCAACCTCCCTGAATTCTTTAAAGAGCTGAAGCTAGTTAATGACAACAGTCCACTTCTTGCTGCATAACTCAGTTCCAGAAAGCTTTTGCATGCTGCAAAAAGGTTATTTGGTAAGGTTTGGTGGATGGAATTTTGCCAACTACTGAATTAAGATCATGAGACTATAAGACATAGGAGCAGAAATTAGGCCATTTGGCCCATCAAGTCTGCTCCGCCATTCAATTATGGCCGATAAGTTCCTCAACCCCATTCTCCGGCTTTCTCCTCATAACCCTTGACAAATCAAGAACCTACCTCTCTATCTATCTATCTCAGTCTTAAATGTACTCAATGAGCTGGCCTCCACAGCCTTCTGTGGCAGTGAATTCCATAGCTTCACCACTCTGGCTGAAGAAGTTTCTCCTTATTTCCATTCTAAAAGGTCTTCCCTTTACTCAAAGGCTGTGCCCTCAGGTCTTAGACTCTCCTACCAATGGCAGCATCTTCCCTACATCCATTTTGTCCAGGCCATTCAGTATTCTGAAAGTTTCAGAATTGCTTGCATTCTTTAGATATACCATATTCACCAAGGGTTATCACAGGGTCAAGTCAGATGTGTATCTTCACAATTTTCAGAAGCTTGTTTGGGATGAAGACATTTAATGGAGCTATTCACCAGTTTACCAATAAAGTAAAAATATGCATGTCTGAAATAAGGATCAAAACAAATAGTAAATGTAATCAAGGTTTTAAGATCAAGAAGGAAAGGATCTATCTGACTGAATAGCTCATTATAGCTAAAAAGAGGATGGAGTGGCAAAAGCAATAAACACCAACAGCTGTACTCTACCCCCCATTTGTCCTTAATTATATATTATAAAAAGTAGTCAGCTCTGTTTCTCAGATTCAGAAGGTTGCAAATTCAAATCCCACTTGAGATTTGAACATATCATTGAGGCTAACACTTCGGTGCAATAACAAGGAAATGCTGTACACTCATTGGTGCTGCAGTATGTTCTGTGAATACAGCTTCCCCATCTGTCCTCACATGGCCATAAATGCTCCTGTGACATTATTCAAAGCAGAGTAAAGACATTCTCCTTTCTAATAGTCAACAATTAGTCCTAAACCAACATTTTAAAAATTGCCAGGTTATGTGATCAACGATAGAAGTCTGCTGGATACAAATTGAATGTCATGTTTCCTTCACCGCAACAACATTTACACTTCAAAGTACTTTTCTGAAAAACCAATTTGCAATGACCCGAGACGATGAAAGAAGCTCTACAAATGCAATTCCTTTCTTATAAATAGAGAGATGGGCTTTTCACAAAGATTATCAAAGCATGCAGCAAGTATGGATTTCCCTGCACCTTTGAAGATCCTAGGAGGTAAGGCAATTTCAAGCTTCCAAAAAATACTTTAGTGATTAGCAGATATCATTAATAACAGAAGAGCTGCTGCGATCTCCTACATTGGTCTCCCCTTTATCAGCAATTTTTGGGTGGGGCATTTGGAGGGCCTGCTCTTTGATAAATAGCAATAGGAGATCTTTCAGGACCAACTGAAACACCAGAACAGCGAGATGAAACCTCAGTTCAACACTGCATCCAAAAATGAATTGCCTAAAGATTGCAATTTATATTGACTGCTTTAATTTTACTACTGAAGACAACTTTATATTTTGTATTAAGTGTTTGCCTCCTGTTGAATACATTTAGGAATCAATATGTTGTAGTTATATGGTCTTAGGTGGTACTGAAGTGAAAACAAAATTTATTGACCCACAAAAAAATGTGCAGCATTGATGTAAAATCTGCTATAGAAGCAAAAATGTAGAAAAAAAGCCCAACTTTCAAATTGAGATATTTCTATCTCACCTCCTCCGCTGTGTTCTCTCTTGATGGTGTCACACATATGTCTTCAGAGTAGAAAACAGTTCATGTGCATTATTACACATGGTTGGGGGGGATGGTGATGTAGTGAATCGTGTATTTGGAGACTGAAGCTGACAGATTAACAGACACTGCCATGCAGCTCAGCTTTTGTACCAGCTGCCTGTCTGAAACGTGCAAATTCTGCTTTAGGTGTTACATTTATTTTTCCAAAAGGAAAAGATGAAAAACCCACATGTCAAGAGAAATACAACTCCAGGACACATCAACAGTCCTTGACATATGTGAAAGAGCAGCAGTCTTTCTGGGTTGTTCCACTGTACTTGTATCACTGCTTTGCTAGAAAGTTAAACCACAAATTCAAAATGCACAAAAACACTTACTTTGCGGTTTAGCTTTTCAAATTTTTAATAATCACTACAGCACCTTCCATCCAGTCATTCCAGAAATTGCAAAGTACTGTTTGAAAAAGACAAACGCAGCAATCTTGCTTCCTTTCAACATCTTCATTACATCTGCGATTTAAAATGCTATGTGTTTCTGTGGTAGAAAACATTCAAGCACAGATTTTCGGGGTAGTTTTAGAGAACCAGAACTTCCTGCAAGGAAAGTAGAGCTGTTAGATCAACTTTATTTGGCTGTTGAAATCTTTCCATGGAAGAAAAGCAAGATTTTGTAAAGATTGTCTACAAACTTCATGCCCATACTTCTGATGCTTTAAAGTGCAGTCATCAAATTTATTAAACTCCATGCAACGATCAACCGTGAGGGTAACTGAGTGTCTCAAAGCCTTGATTAATGATTTGCGCACATTTTGCAGCTCTTACGCTTGGAGGTGGTGGTGGGAGAAACAACAGATTATGTTGAATAGGTGACCAAATGGCCTCAGGCCGGCCAGCCAGACATACGAACATCATTCGGAATGTGAAACTGCCAGTTGATGCACCCTTGCTGCAGTGGAATTTCATTCCCAATATCAAAACCCAAATCTCACAGCTTCACAAAGGAAGAAGGTGGAAGAACAATTTACACACAATTCTTTCAATTTGGTTTGTTACTTTGTCATTCACATCAGCTCCACACTGGAGATACCAAAACATAGAGTGGGTGACTGCTTTGCAGAACGCCCTCATTCAGTCCACAGCATGACTGCCAAGCTTCCAGGGGGTTAGCATTTTAATTCTCCACTCAAACTAATCTTTCTGACCTCGGCTGCTTAAGTATTCCAACGAAGTTCATAGTAAGCTTGAGGAACATCGCCTTATCTCTCACTGTGTCGCCTTCCAAACTCCAAGATTCAATAATTTCCAGATTGTAATCTCTGCCCCTATTTTGATGCCATTTCCTTGCACATTTCAGTCTTTACCTTGATCCCCCCCACCCCACCACTGCATTTTGCTTTCAGACTGTAGCTGTTCATTACTCTAGAGTTTACACCTTACCTGGAAACAGTATTTTTTGTGTTTGTTTATCCCATGACCATTCCGCTTGGCGGCGCAAATTAATCCCATCTACCATGACCCCATCACAGACCTTCCCATGTATCCTTTTACTACCCTTCCCTATTCCATCTGACTAAAACCTATTACATTCGTAATATTTATTAGCTCCCTCTCTCTCTGTCTCTCTACACAGGCATGGCCTGACCCACTGAGTATTTACAATATTGTCTATTCCTTTTATTTCCAGCATTTGCAGTGTTTAGCTTCTGCTCAGGATCATGCACTATGTGCTTCATCTATAATCAGAGAGGAAGAAAAAAGAACAAATAAATAATGATGTGGAAGAGGAAGAGGAGACAGAGGGTTTTGTTTTATTTTTTCCACCAGACAGCATCTGTTGCCCATCCCTAACCGTCTTTGAGAAGATGGTAGCGAGCCACGTTCTTGAAGCTCCATAGTCCTTAACGGGACTCCCCACTCAGACAGCAAGAAACTGGAGTGTTTAATGGGTAACACGCACATGGTAACGTTCCCAAGTTCTTGTTCTTTAGGTGCCAGTGGTCACGGGTTTAGAAGATGCTGCTAAAGAAGCCATGGTGAGATCCTGCAGTACATATTGCAGATGGCACACACTGTTGTTACTGAACATTGGTGGTGATGGGAGTGGATGTTTGAAATGGTGGGATGTGCTGTCAATCAAGTGGGCTTTATTGTCCTCAATAATGTCAAGTTTATTGAATGCTAGAGCTGCACATATCCAGGAAAGCGGGGAGTGCTCCATCACACACCTCAGTTGTGCTTTATAAATGATTGCCAGGCTTTGGGGAATCAGGAGCAGACTTACTCATCACAGAATTCCCAGTCTCTGACCTGCTTCCTAGCCAGTATTTATTGGGCTGGTCCGATTAATTTACAAGTTACTGGTAACCCCCTAGGATACTGTTGGCATCAGTCAGCAAGCAGTTGTTATGAAATGCCACTTGATAGCACCAATAACAACACATACTCTTGTTATTCTGATGATTTAAAGTAGACTGTTGAGCAGTAATTGTACTGAATTTGCTCTTTTTGTTTTAAAATGGACAGGACATGCCCAGGCAATTTTCCATATTAACAATTAGATGCTAGTGTTGTAGCTGTACTGAAATAGCTTAGTCAAACGTGTGGCAAATTCTGGAGCATTAGACTTCAGCCAGGATGTTATCAGGACCTATACTGCCTTTAGCAGTATCTACTGCCTTCAGCTGTTTCTTGATTTTATGTGGGGTTAAATTGAATTGTCATTAGACGGACATCTCTGATAAACGGGGATCTCTGGAGGAGACCTAGATGGCTCATACATGTAGCATTTCAATTGTTGCAAATGCTTCAGCCTGGTCTTCATACTGACTTGCTGGATTCCCTCATCACTGGAATGGAGGTATTATGGAATCTCTCTCCAATGAATAGTTTAACTATTCACCCCACTCACAACTGAATGGGATCGGATTGCAGAGTTTTGATGTGATCCGTTGGTTGTGGGATCACGTGGCTCAGTCTCCAACGTTTAGTATAAATGTCATCCTATGCTGAAGCTTCACCAGGTCAGCACCTCACCTTTAGGTATGCCTGCTGCTACTCTTGTCATGTCACCCTGCTGAACCAGGGTTGATCGCTGATTTGACAGTAATGATGGAGTGGGGTATACGGTACACCATGAGGATATATTATGGCGAATACTACTGCTGACTGTCCACAGCAGTTCATTGTTGCCCGTTTTTGAATTGATGAGCCTGGTCTAAATCTGTTCCATTTCAAACATTGAGTACACTGAGCTGTGTGGTACAACCAATGTGAAGTCAGGAATTCATCTCCTAAGTCACATGTCATGACCACTCCTACCAATAATGCATGGGCGGATGCATTAATAACAGGTTGATCGGTTTTTTAACCCCTCACCACCTACCACTGGGCCGAGCGTTAGAGATACATCCTTCAAGACTCAGTTAGCAGTGGTGCTATTGAGTAATTCCAGGTGATAGAGCTGAAATCCCCTTTCAGAGTACATTCTGTGCCTTTGCTAATCTTAACGCTTCTGTCAAGCTATGTTCAACATGGAGGATTACAGAATCATCAACTGAGGACAGGCAGTGGGTGGGGAACAGCAGATATTTATGTTTTTTTTTGCCCATGCTCCAACTTCTGCAGGAGTTGGCAGTGCCCTGAGCCAGCAAGTCCACTTTCAAGTTCCACTCCTGGACCTAATGGCTAAGGAGGGTGTGTTCAAACTGCAAATCCTTCCAACATACACCAGCAGCAGCTAGCAAGAGCAGTAGAGATTCCCAGTCAGCCATGTGATGGTGTAAATTGGAGCCTGTACCATTTTCTAGCATAGCTCCAGACAACAACAAGCATGGAGAAGTTTAGCAACTGTGACACTCTCGGGGACCAGTTTGCTCAGTTGCCTGGTATGGATCAGACTGGTGCTAACAGCTCAGGGTTCAATCCCTATTCCCATTGGGAAGGATGTGGGAACTGCTTCTTCGTCCTGCCTGCGGCAGCATTTGCAGTATTGCAGGCCAGACCTGCATTCAGTCAGGGAACCGAAGAGGATGTCATGAGACACCGTGACTCTGGGGTACCGCAAGCTCTGTGAGTAACACCTGCCTCATTGGCTGAGATAGTGATGGAAGAGTCCAGAACAGTGGCAGTTAGCTATTATTCCGAGAGGATGACTAAGTCAAGCTTATCCAGTTTATGGGACTGCTCTTCTACTTTTGGCACAAGTCTCCAAACGCCAGTAATGAAGACTTTGCAGCATTGAGTATATGCGCTGTGCATTTTCATTTCTGATACCTAGGCTGGGTTGTCCAGTTTGTTACGTTTTTGACTTTTGCCATCTATAAAAATGCAGTACAACTGAATGGCTTGAGAGACCACGTGCTGTAGATCTGCAGTCACATGTAGATCAGACCAGGAAATGTCAGAAGATTTCCTTCTTTAAAGGACACTGGTGAACCAGATGTGTAATCTGATTGTTTCCTAGGACTGTTCTTGAGACTAGCTTTTAATTCCAGATTTATTAATTAATTTAATTTAAATTCCACCAGCTACCATGTGATTAAAACTCCACAGCATTAACCTTGGTCTCTGGATGACATGTCCAGTAACATTATCGCCTTGCCACCATCTCTACAGTTGAGAAAGCACAGGAGAGAAAGAAAGGAAAAAAAGTAAGTAAATCTATTTTTCTCACTGACCACCAGCACACTGTGGAAAGCAGATTGGAGTTGCAGTTTATTGATTCTTATTAATTGAACAAAATAGTAATACTTCCAAAAGAAAGTCCATTCAAACCCCATTTTTGTATAATGGGGTATTCATTCATGTGAAATATTATGCCTAATACGGTGTAATGGATTACTGAATGAGTACCAGTCTATTATCCAGCTTTAATCCAGCCAGTTGAGAATATAGATGCAATCTTGGGTCACAACACAAAAGCATCGCCCTGATTTAACAGCCATTATTCATATTAGGTACTGTCAGCAATAATTTTTTAAACATTTCATTATTGATTGCGATTCTTCAGCATGAAAGTCAATTACGTTCAGTTTTTAAAGAACACCCAATTTTAACATCTTGTTCACAGATGTACTTTAAATTGCATGATATTTCCCACAATGTGAATAGAGGACATAGCACTACAGGTCAAATGCATTAAGATCAGATCTGCTAAAAGAATTAAAGCTGCTGCAAGCTGTGATTCTAATATATTTCAACCCTGTGGAGAGTGAATATTAAGTACAGTTCAGGATCGAGTTTCCACGTTATCCTGGGGCAGCAATTAATGAAGGCTATTTTTTGGTTAGGAACACATTAGTCATTCCTGGTCAGATTTATTCAGAATTGACCTGATGATTGAGTAAACACAAACACTCAGTCCCCAAAGATTGCTCATTTTCTCCCAACTGAGACAAGCTCCACAGCCCTGGCTCCACAGTATCATTCAAAACAATCACCAGGAGGTTTGCAAGATAAACCTAATAGATTGTACTCTCTCCAACGGTATTCTAGGTCATCGGTAGCACTTCCTTCCAAAGGACTTTGAGAAAAAAGTATCGCACTGTTTAAAAGAAGCTTATCCCTGATCCAATTAATACAAATTAATAACTATTTCATTTGTTAATTGAAAGTGTATGAGCATAACTGAACGAGATCAATGAAACAGGACAGGAAAAACACATTTCCTCCCATCTTGGGTCTTTTCTTAATTGACGAATGTTTAGACAGGAATTGAAGTTTTTCTTTGTTCCTTCACAGGATTTGGGCTTTGCTGGATAGTCCAGCATTTATTGCCCATCCCCAATTGGCTCTTGAAAAGGTGAATTGGAGATACCTTACCGATTTACTGCAGTCTACTGACTTGATACAAATTGAGGGCAGTTACCATTGCTGTGGGTCTGAAGTCACATATCAACCAAACTGGTTAAGGACAATTTCCCTTTCCTCAAGGACAGTAGGTGAGCCAGATGGGTTTTTCTGACAATTGACAATGGATTTCATGGTCACCATTAAATTCTCAATTTCTGGTTTCTGTTGAATTCAAATTCCACCATTCTGCCGTCGTGGGATTTGAACTCGCATCACCAGAACATTACCTGGGACTCTGGGTTAACAGTCCAGCAATAACACCACCAACCTTCATCCCCCCCACACGACAAAATAAAATGTAAACAAAATAAAAATTATAAAACAAAATATGACACCAAACCACAAAAAAAAATTATGGTAGAGGATCAAAAGAAGTTAATGTTGAGGAGTTTCTTCATGAAAGGGAGAGGATGAAGACAAAGGATGAAGACAAAAGCTGAAGTGGGGAAGAGAAAAAGGAAAAAACAGGAGAGGTCAGGGGGGGAGGAGGTGGAGGAAGAGAGGACCAGAGTGATGGCGTGGATTAGCAAGGTAATACTAGGAAATTATGGTCAAGACAGTTGAAGGCATGGTCATCAATGGTACATCAATTTAAAAATGCAAATGGAAAAGAGGCCAGAATTAGGAGCAGCACAAATATCTTAGAGGGTTCAGGGACAAGTCTACAACTCTGACTAAAGGAACTTGCAGGAAATCAAACTTCACTACTCTGAGTTGTATCCAAAGTATAAATGCCTCACCTTTTCACCAAATTAGTTCATTTGTTTCTCTTTAATACTGCTTTCTAGAACAACAGGGTTCTCCAGTAACTACAAAAATATTTTATTAGCAACAAACTTTTGTTTTAAACTAGCTATCACCTGAACTACCATGGAAATTTCCCCTTTTTCCCAACACACAAACACACACACACGATGACAACAAGATGACTAATGGCTCTTCACAGAATTGTACGGAGGAAAAATATAGGCAAAATAAAGGAACAACAAACTCCTGTGGGTCAATGTTTTGAATGCAGAAGGTAGAACGGGTTGACTTCTCATGGGTCCTTTGATTTCCTGTCAATGAGACCCAATTTTTTGTTTTAACCACTCATGGGACATGGGCATCACTGGCTGGCCATGTACTCAGTTGCTTGCTCCGTCAGAGGGCAGTTAAGATCCAAGCACATTGCTGTGGGTCTGAAGTCAGAGAGGCTAGAACAAGTGAAGATAGCAGACTTTCTTTTCGTTAGGAAATGAATGAGCCAAATGCTTCTTTTTTCCCTGACAATCAGCAATGATTTCATGGTCATCAGTAAATTTTTAATTCCAGATTTTCTTTTATATTTTGAACTATTTTATCTTCCAACACCTGTCATGGCAGGATTCAAACCAGAGTCCCCAGAACATTAGCAGAGTTTTTGGGTTTAACAGTCTAGTGATAATACCACTAGTCCATCTCCTCCCCTCGCTGTCAGCTACAGCGTAACAAAAGACCCACAGTCTGGGTGGACAATCAGTTAGAGTCAAATCCTTGGATTAGGTTATTCATTAAATGTTCAGAGTCTGTGGGAAGACCAGAGATGCCAATTCCTGGAGTTTTCTTGAATACTCAAAATACTAAATTGAATTCTCTCTTCAACAGGTTCGAAGGGTTATCTTTTACTCAAAAAGGCAGAGAGAGCAAAAAACATTGAACAAAAACAAAAAAAGTTACTGGAAAATCTCAGCAGGTCTGGCAGCATCTGTAAAGGAAAAATCAGAGTTAACATTTCGGGTTTGGTGACTCTTCCTCAGAACTGATTTGTTCCTGATTTACAGCATCCACAGTTCTTTCAGTTACAGAAAAGACATTGTTTCCTTGTAAGCTTCTCCACAACTGACCAATTCTCAGGGCTGTGGCAAAAGAGAACACAAAGGTCCAGAGACTATTGCTAGGCAACCTTTAGCATTAGGCCCTTTTCAAAACTTTGACTGTCTACAATTATAGCCATTAAGCACTCTCTCTATTCTTTTTAAAAAGCTTTTGTCCCAAAGTCTTTTGACCTTTTGTAAGCAGGAGACAACTCCCAGTCTTTCTGACTCTCAAGTTCCAAAATGGTAGATCCTTCAGAACCCAGGAACTGTCTTTAATCTTTCACTTTCCATTTCTTATAACCCATAAGCATATAAATGTTCCCAACAGGAATTACAGGGATATGAGAAAACCAGGATATGGAGGGATTTGAAACAAAGGATAAGCATTTTATAAATTGGGATGTTTCTTAGCCGAGAACCAATGTAGGTCAGCATGCACCACGGAGCTGTGATTGGGACTTAGTGAGAGTTCGTACATGGACAGCAATCTAAAACAACCTCCAGTTTACACAGGATGGGACACTTGCCAGCAATGCATTGGAACAGCCAAGTCTAAAGATAACAAAGCCACAGATGTGACTTTCAGCAGATGAGCCAAGCCAGTGCAGTGTCAGATGATGTTACGGAGGTAAAAATAAGTGATCTTAACAATAGCAGGAGCATGTGGTCCAAAGTTCACCTTGGGTCAACTATGGCAGCAAGGTTGGGAACAGTCATGTTCAGCCTGAGACAACTGACGAGTAGAGGGATGGAGTTATTGACTAATGCACAGAATTTGTGGTAAGAACTGAAAGCAATAACAAACGTAGGATAAGCAATCTGACAACTGAGAGGGGCAGGAGTGGTGTCTTTGGGGGAGGGATGTGGGAAAGAGGGGCTCCAGGTGCTTCGAATAATCTGGAAACTGATATGGAGTTAATTTTTCAGATCCATGACCTGGCATCAATAAAGTGGACAAATCTATTCACTTTATCTCTGCAAATTGCATAGGTCAATCTCTATAACCAATAATGACTGGAGGTTACACAGCTGAGGACTGTGCTGGTCACTGTCCCGGACTACTCTGAAGATTATCTTCACTGTTAATTGGAATATAGATGGTAGGGTTACATAAAATTCCCACAGTGCAAACTAATTCTTTCAGTAAGTTGGTAAATGAGTTTGGCAAACTTTGGAAAAAAAAGAGAGGAAAGGAGAAAGCTACTCAAAGGCTCAGAACCACAATTGAAGTTGAGAGATGAAAAGCACAGGAAACAAAATTATTTTGTTCAAAAGAATTTCTTTATTTGTAGATGTGCACAAAACCGGTTGCAGACATCATTTGAAAGAACTTGCTCATTACCAGGATCCCATAATTACAGCTTTTCCTCCAGAGCTAAGCACCTCACAGTCCTGTCATAAAGTGAAATATTTATAAGCTGTCAGCCATGAAACACAGGCTCAGGAGGGCGTCTGATCCCTGGAAACTCTTTCCACCATCCTATTGCTGATATTAGACGCAATGTCACAAACCCTGTTTTCGCCCATACCCTTTCACATTTTGCAATATCAATATCTATAAATTTTGGATTTGAAATTAACAAGTGATCTGACATCAATCACCATTTGTGGGAAACAGTTCCAATCTCCTGATACTTTGTGTGTAGAGATGTTTCTTAATCTCACTCCTGAAAGGTTTGGCTTCAATTCTCAATCCGCTCCAAGTCCAAAAGTTCTGGGTTTAAGTCCCACTCCAGGAGTTAAGCACAAAGATCAAGGCTGACACTCCAGCATCGAGACAGCACTGCATTGCTGGCAATACAATTTTTGGATGAGATGTTAAACTGAGGTTTCACCTGCCCTTCAGGCCAGATCTATACAAGATCCCATGGTACTGGTTCAAATGAACAAGGATCTCTCCCAATTGTCCTCATTAATATTTATCCCTCAAACAAGGACAAAAATCAGGCTCTCTGGTCATTATCACAACACTGTTTGTAGGAGTTGCTTTGTGCAAATTAGCTGCCATGTTCTTAGAGTACAATCATAACTACACTGCAGAAGTATTTAAAAGGCTGTATTGCTTTAGCACATCCTGTGGTCACTATATAAATGCACTTTTTTATTTTTAAACTGCATCACCTAATACTTAAATCACCAGAATAGTTTCTCTCCATCTATCATATCAGGTTCTGTTCGATATCTAATAAAGATTGACAATATTTTGTAATTTTCATTTACAATTTAACTCTTATAGTCTAGGTAGCATTCTGATGAATCTACTTTGCACTCCCTTCAAGATCAATATAGCTTTCTAAAGATATGGTGTATGGAACTGCTCACTGTACTCTAGGTCTAGTCCAATCAGGAATTTGTACTGTGAGAAAATAACCCCTTGTACTCTAGTCCTTTAGCTATAAAAGCCAGTGTTCTGGTATTGTTTTCTGTACCTGTTCCTACTATTTTCATAAACCATATAGATGAACCCTCAAGTCTTTTTAGCCTCTTGTTTCCAGGTTTTCACTTGTGCCATGCTTTAAGTCTAAGTGGATAACGTTACATTTGCTAATATTGAATTCTATTTGCCAGTTTGTCCATTCATTTAAACTCTTACTATGTTTTTGTAATGTTGTTATACTTCCTTCTAGACAATGCTGCCTATCTTTGTATCCAAATTTGTTGATAACACGGACTTCTAACCCACCTGTCATTCACAGATATGGTGGATAGAGGAGGCCACACACTACAAGTCACATTCTGCCAATTAAAGAACCTTCCCGTTATCTCCACTTTGTCTCCTTTCATTCAGATACTTTCCAAACCAGGTCAATCATCTGTTTTCAATTCCATGAGTTTCAACCTTTGTTAACAGTTTCCCATGAGGAACTTTATCAAATGCCTTCTGGAAGCCCATATTAATATCCATAGACATTTCCCTGCATAGTCCTTTAGTCACATCTTCAAAAATTCAAATTTGATGCATCAGTGACATCCTACCCTTAAAATTCATGCTGGCTCACTCTGATCAGCTGGACATTTTCAAGATCTTCAGTCATTCTTTCCCCGATTATGAATACTAGTCTAACTTGTCTGCTTCCCTCTCAACTTTCTTTAACAAAAGAATCACATTCAGTCTCCCTCCTGACTGTAAGAAGGATCAGATACCATAGAGAGAATAGAGTCAGTATTCAACACACAATAATTTCCCATTTTTCATCAACAGTATCAGATTTCTATCGGCTCCTTCAATGTCTAGTAAAAGACTGACAAGTCACAATTTATCCAGGTATCATTCTGATAAATCCACATTGCCTTCCCTCCTAGATCTTGAAAGTCATTGCTCCTGGCCACCCTCCAATTTTATCTCAGACATTTAAAAAAAACACTTTCAAACTTGACATTTAAGTTTTACTTCTTGCCCCATTTTTGTAAAAACAACATTCAGGGACTGAGAAATACGCATGTAGCAAATTCTGTATGTTCTTCAAATAGAGATATTGGGCCTTTACAATCTCAGTTTACAACTATCAGGTGAAAGGCCACGAATTTTTCAAAACAGCATTTAAAATCTCACCAGAAAAAAAGACCAGCAACAGTTTAGGGAACCATCCAATGTGCACAATTAACTGTACATCACAGCTAAATACTGTATTTAACAAAGCAACAATGGCCCATTGCAGTTCACTGGGAATTTCTGATGTATCCAGACAAGTATAATAATCCACAATCTATGATCAGTGTTATGAGTCAATTCTTCATGGAAACGAACCTTGCTTGTTCTTGCCTCAACTAACTCAGCTTTCCTGCTTCGCTTCACTTTTTCAACAGAATTATTGGAAGCTGGAGAGATGCTGAAGCTGATCTGCATTGATTTTTTTAAAAAAAATACAAGTTGGAGGGGGGTGGGTTGGCGAGGAGACAGAAAGGAGATTCAAAATTTGAAGTGAATGGTAAAGCTTCCATAATTTTACCAGACATAGGGCTGTTATTTCATTTCAAAGGAACAATGGGTGGAGGTTTAACCAGAGGGTCATAATACCTCAGGCAAGGGGAGAGGTTGCAAAGGAATTTTTTTTTTTTTTTGTTAATCTCATCCAGTGCAGGAATTAAACCCATGCCGTTAGCATCCTCTGCATCACAAACCAGCATGGGAACATATAATTTTAATAAGAACAGCAAAGGTGACCAGTAGCAGCCCATTCCACTTCTCAATGCATGTCCAACCTCATCCAATAGGCCAAAGTTATTTGCTGCAAGATAATCAGCTTTCCACTCTCCAAATTACAATCTCCCGTTCACACATTGTTCTGCCTTTTGGAATGAAGCATGGCGTTGAACTGACGTTAACAGGTGAAAACGTCAAACATTCAACTTGATTTATTTTGTTGAGTTTCACAATTCATTGATTTATCTTTATATTCCAGGATAATTATAACTTTCTTCTGATCTTTGCCAATTTGTGTGGCCTGTTTTGACCATTATAGGCAATTTGGACCATGGAGATATTTGTGTGATCCATTTTAAAACGCAAGGGGATCATATTTACAGCTATTTTAGGTTCGAGTTTTCATGCAACACGTCTTCCTTCAAAAATCTCAGCACAGTCAGCTCAAAGTCAAATTGTTCAAATGAAAAGATTTACGCATCGCTGTTATTTAACAAAGCAATGAATCAATTGCAATAAATAGCACAATCTCACATGCAGAACAGTGTGCTCGTACATATGACACTTCTGTTATAAACACAGCAGATCAAAAGGTAGATATCTTGAGTGAGACTCATGCAGCTGTTTGTGATTTTGCTGGGATAATTGTAAGCAGTTTCAAGATCCGGTAAAAGGAGAGAGAACCAGGTTCAAGAAGTAAGAGTATTTTTGCTAGCAGATGAGATGCTGAAATCACTTCTTTGTCAGATATTTTATCCTGAAAACTATCAAATCAGTTTCAATTACTTCAGAATGTGCTAACACTGCCACCAAGTGGTATTAATAGAAATGTCACTGGATAGCATAAAAGACTTTTGTCAAAGTGATATGTACCATTATTATTCTAGATAATGCTCGCAGATCATTCAGGATCTAGTCAATTGTCTGCTTTCTCCATGTGCAAACTACACGTGGATGCCATTTTCTGAGCTTTGTATTGATTATTCATTTTGACAGCAAAAACATCCACAGCCCAGACTGTAAAGAAACAGACAAATAATTTGTAGCATGTCTGATCCCCAGTCTGAAGGTACACCATAGAAAGAATGGAAGACTGACTGATCTACCACATCAGAGGATAGGTGGATGAGGGGTGAGGGATGAAAGGGGGAGAGCTTGGAGAAGCAGGGAGGGTAGTTGATGTGATTCTGTCTACTATAATGATGGTAGGTGAGGCACCAATGATACAACATCAATTCTTCACCAGAATTTCAGCATTATGCATAAATTAAAAAGTTATGACTTGCTGACATGGTGATCATTTCAAATGGTTAGCTGAATCTAGATTTTGAGACAGCTGACGATGTTGCTGCAATTTTTAGCTTCCTGTATTACAATTGTGCATTTTAAAAATCAAGGCACTACCCCATGTACAAATTCTTCTGCCTCATTCCTCTAGCAACGTCCCTATCCAGATTATTGTGCACAGAGAAATGGGGCTTGTTCTAGGTTAATGAACTTTTGCACTGGGCAAAAGAAAAGGAGTATCATCTGCAACGAATCTAAAATTATAAAGACAGTGAGGAAGTGATAAGTTCCAGATCATATACCACTTGTTACATAAATAATTTATCAATGATGCATACAGGATACATATATTACACTAAATAGTGTGCTTTCTTCCAGGGTATACTTCATTCCCAATTGAAGCAAATCAACTTGTATCATTCACAAATTTTATTCAACCTGTTTCTGGAGACCCACAGAAATGGAAGCTACAAAAAAGAAGAAGAATCTGAATTTATGTTGCACCTTCTCCATCCTCAGATGCCACAATGTGCCTAACAGGCAAATAATAATGCTTGAGGTGTTGTTTTTACACAGCCAATTTGTGTAGAGCAAGATCATACAAATGAGATAAATGGCAAATTGAGCGATTTTGTTGATGTCTTCATAACAAAAGACATGTTATGTCCTAAGATTTCTACACATTGCCTGGTGTCAAAATTTGATTGCTGGTGCTGGTTTCTGTTAAGTATTTGGACACCTTTTCAACTATAGCAAAGACACTATATAAATGCAAGTTATTGCTTTGGTTGAGGGACAAAATGTTGATCAGAATACCAGTTGTAAAATTCACCTGCTTTTCCTCAAGCATGTCTGTTATACCCACATAAGCTGACAGCAAAAGAGTCTAACGCCTTAAATGAAAAACAGCTACGTAGGCAGGACATGGAAAAACTCACCTTAACACACAATGTGTTCATTTGTATTTAAAAGTATACATTCTAGAATCCTGTACCAGAATTAAAAGCTTTTAACAAAAAAAAAAGTCCCAAGCACTCAATTCCTAAATAATATAATGCTGTGAGGCTGGACCCCAAATATACAAGAACTGAAAACAAAAAATGCTGAAAATCATAGCAGGCCAGGCGGCATCCATGGAGAGAAAGAGCAAGCTAACACTTCATTTTCATTGGCAAATATGCATTAAGAATGGAGGAGATGAAAAGACAAACTGCAGTCCTCAGGAGGTTGTTACTGAACTAATTCTTCCCTCCCTAAGATGCAAAAGCTAGTTAACCTTGAAACCCACGAATTCAATTAATCACTTTCAAGTGAAACAAAGTTTTCTCTACTCTCTCTAACTCCACGAAAGTTAATGAAGCATTGCTGTCACACGGAAAGGAAGTGCTCTTAGAATTACATAGAATACACAGCTTGGAAACTGCTTAAGGTCCATTTTGTATCCATGAAACCAAATGAAGTACTTTGGTTCCAAAAATACTACGCTTTGGACAATTACTGTAGCAATTAAAGCCGAGGCATTTAGTAAAACCTTGACATTGTGCAGAAGCACATTTAAGCAGTGGTTTATAAACATCATGACCAAGTGGCTAAGGGGATTAATGTTCCTCATGCTAGTCTAAATTTTAGACAATGGCCTGAATTTGATAGTTGTGGAACAGTCAGAAAGATTGCTCATTCTTAACCTGCACAAAGCAACTGATCCCTGTTAAATAAACTGAAACTGAACTGGGACATTAGAAACAGGATGTAAAATAGCAGCTGCAGACATAGAAGCAAACAGGATTGGTGTAATAAATGCTGCCCTCTGGCCACAGATTCAGACTTTGCACCAGGTGAATCACATACCAGTTCATATATTTCAGGCGCCAGCAATTTTCCAAAACTCTGTTGCCAGGTTTTATGGGATTCTACAATAGGACACAGTCCTGTTGTTCTAGCTCACTTACTCACTGATGGCATGCTGTCAGGTGTCTCATGCTTTCTTTTCCCGTTGGCAAAACAGACCCATATGCTGACAGAAAGTCAACTTCTCTACACCCCTCTCTATACAACCTCTAACATTTTTAAAACTCTGTTTCCCAGATATACTTGCATCTTTGATCTGGTTCCTAACACCATTGCATTTCCTTTTCTTCCAAAAGCATCTAGTTAAAAATCCCTTCCCAGCCTCGCCCACACCCTATATCTGCAAAGTCCTCCAACCCTATACAGTCTTTTGCTCTAGGATCCTGAGCATTGCTATTAGACTTGCTTCCTTGCACCAATGTGGTTACAGAACTTACTACTCTATCTTCACACTCATCCTCCTTGCCTCTACTAGTTTGACCATTGTCATTTTCAAGCTATCTCTTTACATCTAACTGAGGCCTCTCTTTACCCCTATGGGAAACATCTTTGGACATTTTAATCCCTCCAAAAAGGCACAGAAAGTCCAAGTGGTATTTATACTCTGTCTTCCTCTGCATACGGGTACTTTTAAATCAACCTGTTCAGGCACATTATGATACAGCTCTGAAAAGGGTGGGACTTGAACCCAGGAATTCCAGGCCAGAGGTAGGGGCACTGACACTGCACCACAAGACTCTTCCCGCCACATATAATCTTTACAAGTCCTCTCTCCTGCAAATCAACATAAATAACATGATCGAAAATAGAAGCTGCTGGAAAAGCCCAGCATGTCTGGCAGCATCTGTGAAGAAAAAAATCAGAGTTAACATTTCAGGACCAGCGACATTTCAGGACAGTTCTGAGGAAGAGTCACCGGACCCAAAGCGTTAACTGATTTTTTCTTCACAGATGCTGCCAGACCTGCTGAGCTTTTCCAGCAACTTCTGTTTTTGTTCCTGATCTACAGCATCTATAGTTCTTTTGATTTTTATTTACAAATAACTAATCATTCATCCTCCTCATCAAGGTAGATGGGAGGGTTATTGTTACATCACAAAATCATTGGTGACAGGAAGTGTAGATTACGGTACACATGGACTGTGCTGACCACTGGTCACTTGTGTGTTAGCACCAATTATGTTTTTTGTGGTGAGAACTCGCATGGGGTACAGCACAAATTTAAATACAACAAACACATTTTCCCAGGAAGTCTTATGGAAAGTGTGTTTCAGAAAGCTTTTATCATTTAGTGAAAACAGTTCGAAATAGTGCATTTCAATAATTATACCTCGGAGTATGAAGAGAGGAATACTTGGAAGTTTAGAGTCTTCCCCTTGATAGTTTCAGATTCAGCATCAGTCACCCCTAAAAGCAACTCCCATGTGCCTTGCATCCAAGTTACTCAGGTTAATGCATACATCAATACCTTTAGCATATAACATCACAAACGTAACTTAAAGTTTTTCAAAGTCAGATCATGAAAAGATTTGCAGACAAAGTCAGATATGAATCAATAAGTTGCTTCCTCCCGCAGTTAGCAAGCATTCAGACCCACAAATGATAATTTTAGATTACTACTTTTACTGTGCTTAAAAAATACTTCATTGGCCATAAAGCATTTTGAGACATGCAGTGGTTATGACAAACATTAAATAAATACAAGGTTTCCTTTTCACCCATCGTACTATGTTTAATCAGCTAATAATACAAAATAACAAACAAGTAATATTAGGTTATAGCGGGAGTTGACTTACTTGGCAAGCTAAGTAGCTCCTAGCCACTACTCTCCTAAACTCAGATCAACCTGGGCTTTCCCTCAGCTTTCTGTTCAAAGATCTCACCGAATACCTATGTCTTTTTCTGTTTTTAGCCTCAAAACAAAATGCTCAAAAACAAATCCCAGAAAGAAATTTCATATTAGGTAAAGAGGTGTCAGGAAGAATTTACAACATTAAAGAAGCCAACACAAACCTGTCAGAAATATTACGTGTGAACTGGACAAAGTGGGGGGATCAACAGTCCATCGAGAAGAAAATCATAACTGTCAATCAAAACAACGATAAAACTTCCTTTCTCATATCTCTTCCAGCCAAGATATGAAGTAATAATTGTCAAAGCAAGAATAGGCTCAGGTAGCCCTGGGATTTAAAACCTTCCCTACAGAAAGTCAAACACTCATTCACTTGGTGACAGATGTAGTTTTAATAGCTCATGAAAGCACTCCCCCTCCAAGAAATGTTGCTTCTTGTCAGCTTCAATTTAAAATTGTATTGCAGTATAGCACAAGGTCATCTTCCCTCAAACAGATGTGTCAAACTTGTCAAGATGCTGTCTTCAGATTCAAAGTAGACATCCTTCACTGATTTAATGTCGAGCACCAGATTCTAAACACGGCTCTGCAAACTCTGTTGACAATCTTAGCCTTTTCATAAATCTTTTGCATTCAATTTTAATAGCTTCGCCAGCTCAGTCTATCTTTTCAGGCCTTCACAGGGCATTCCCCTGCTTTTCACAGGTAGAAATGTTAACTTATTTGAGGAACAAAAAATTCCCCTCTATCCTCATGTGGAAATTTATAGGAACAATTCAAAAAAAATCTCATTATGTCATTGTGAACTGAAAGGTTTCCATCACCACAGCAAAAATTAACTACTTTTTAATATTAGAACAGTTCGATTAATAGCCCAGCTAAACAAACAACTCAAAGATATCCAGACAATATGAATAGGGGCTCACAGCAATATTCACAGAAACACAGAAATTAGGAGCAGCAGGAGGGCATTCAGCCCTTCTAGCCTGCTCTGCTATACTTCACGATCATTGCTGATCATCCAAAATCTAATCCTGCTTTCTCCCCATAACCTTTGATCTCATTCACCCCAAGTGCTATATCTAGTCACCTCTTAAATGCATTCAATGTTTTGGCTTCAACTGCTTCCTGCGGTAATGAATTCCACAGGCTCAACACTCTTTGGGTGAAAAAAATGTCTCCTCATCTCCATCCTAAGTGGTCTACCCCGAATCCTCATACTGTGACCCCTGGTTCTGGACACACCCACCATCGGAAACATCCTCCCTGCATCTACCCTGTCCAGTCCAGTTAGAATTTTATAAGTCTCTATGAGATACCCCCTCATACATCTGAACTCCAGCAAAAACAATCCTAACCTAGACAATCTCTCCTCATACATCAGTCCCGCCATCCCAATAATCATCCTAGGTAAATCTTCACTGCACTTCCTCGAGAGCAAGAGCTTCCTTCCTCAGAAAAAGGAGACCAACACTGCACACAATATTCTAGGTGTGGCCTCACCAAGGCCCTGTATAGCTGCAACAACACATCCCTGCTCTTGTACTCAAAACCTCTCGCAATGAAGGCCAACATACCATTTACCTTCTTTATCGCCTGCTGCACCTGCATGCTTACCTTCAGTGACTGGTGCACAAGGACACCCAGGTCCTGCTGCACACTCCCCTCTCCCAATTTACAGCCATTCAGTAGTAACCTGCCTTCTTATTTTTGCTTTTGGAGTGAATAACCTCATATTTATCCACATTATACTGCATCTGCCATTGATTTGCCCGCTCATCCAACCTGTTGACATCACGCTGAAAGATGCATCCTCACCACCCAACTCGACATCATGTGCAAACTTTGAGATGTACATTTTGTAACCTCTTCCAAATCATTAATATATATTGTGAATAGCTGGGGTCCCAGCATCAATCCCTATTTACTAGTTACTGCCTGCCAATTTGAAAAGGACCCATTAATTCCTACTCTTTGTTTCCTCTCTGCCAACCAGTTTCATATCCATCTCAATACACTTTCCCAATCCCACGTGCTTTAATCTTGCACAATAATCTCTTATGTGGGACTTTGTCAAACGCTTTCTGAAAGTCCAAATATACTACAAATCGACTGGCTCTCCCTTGTCAACTCTACTAGTTACATCTTCATAGAATTCTAACAGATTTGTCAAGCGTGATTTCCCCTTCATAAATCCATGCTGACTCTGTCTGATCCTGCCACTGCTTTCTAAATGCTCTGCTATAAAATCCTTGACAATGGATTCGAGAATTTTTCCCCACTATCGATGTTAGGCTCACCGGTCTATAATTCCCTCTTTTCTCTCTACCTCTCATTTTGAATACTGGAGTGACATCAGCCACCCTCCAATCTGCAGGGACTGTTCCAGAGTCTATAGACACCTGGAAGATGACCACCAATGCATCCACTATTTCTAGAGCCACTTCCTGGAGTACTCTGGGATGTAGATTATCAGGCCTTGGGGATTTATCCACCTTCAATCCCATCAATTTTCCCAGCACCATTTCTCTACTAATATTGATCTCCCTCAATTCTTTCCTCTCACTAAATCTTGCATTCGCCAACATTTCTGGTATCTGATTTGTGTCCTCTTCTGTTGAAGACAGAACCAAAGTACGTATCCAGTTGCTCAACCATTTCTTTGTCCCCAATTATACAATCGTCCATTTCTGTCTGTAGGGGACCCACAAGTGCCCTCACCACTATCTCTTCACGTACATATAGACACTCCTAGTGTCGATCTTTATGTTCTCTGCAAGTTTACTTTCGTACTGTATTTTCCCCTTCTTAATCAATCCCTTGGTCCTTCTTGCCGAATTCTAAACTGCTGTCAATCCACAGACATTATTTTTCTTGCCCAATCTCTAATTTCCTTGGTAAGCCATGGATTGGCCCTCTTACCCATTTTGCTTTTTGTATCAGAGAGAATAAACAGTTGCTGCAGTACCCCCATGCGTTCCTTGAATGTTCACCATTGCCTATCCACTGTCATCCCTTTAAAGTAACTCTCCCCAATCTATCAAGGCCAACTCACACCTCATATCTACATAATTTCCTTTATTACGATTCAGCACTCTAGTTTGTGAATCAACTATCTCACTCTCCATCTTGATAAAAAATACTATCTTGTTATGGTTCCTCATCCCCAACAGGTCATGCACAGCTACATTGGCAATGATTCCCTTCTCATTACACACCACCCAGTCTAAAATGGCCTGCTCTCTAGCTGGTGCCACTACATATTGGTCAAGAAAACCATTCCAGGAATTGTGGCTAATTTGATTTGCTCAAACTATGTGCAGATTTAAATCACCTATGATCACCAATTTTCCTTATCACTTGCATCTCTAATTTCCTGTTTAATACCATTCCCAACATCACCACTGCAGTTTGGGGTCTATACATGACACCCACTAATGTTTTTTGCCCCTTGGTATTTCTCAACTCTACCCATACAGACTCCACATTGTCAGAACTAATATCCTTTCTCATTGTTGTGTTAATTTCCTCTTTAACCAGCAATGCTGTTCCGCCATCTTTTCCTTTTTGCCTGTCCATCCTAAATACTGAATACCCTGGGACATTCAGTTCCCAACCCTGGTCACCCAGCAGCTAGGTCTCAGTAATCCCATTTATATCGTACCCGTTTACATCTATCTGCGCATTTACTTCATCCACTCTATTGCAAATGCTCCGCACATTAAGGCGCAAAGCCTTTAAGCTTTTCTTTTTAACATTATTTGACCCACTCTTATTTTTCTCAATAGCCCTGTTTGAATTTTGTCCTTGGGTTCTCTGCCTATCACTTTTCTTATTCCCTTTTGTACCTTTTGTTTTTGTCCTTGCTCCTTCCTTCTCGGACTCCTTACATTGATTCCCATCCCCGGCATATTAGTTCCTCTTGGGAGAAGGGTCCAAAAGTTGTCAAATGGAGTACAAATGGGAAAACTTGAAGTTGTTTGTTTTGGAAGGGAGAACAAAAGAACAGAATATTATTTAAATGGAGAAAAACTGCGGAAAGCTGCAACACAAAAGCACTTGGGGGGACTTTTGCACAAAACACAAAGCTAAAACACAGATGCAGCAGGTATCAGGAAGGTTAATGGGATGTTGGCCCTTATTTTAAGGAGGTTAGAGTACAAGAGTAAGGAAGTCTTACTGCAGCTGTTCAAGGTGCTGGTGAGACCACATCTGGAATATTGTGGGCAGTTTTGGTCCCTTTATTTAAAGGAAAGATATTATTTCATTTGAGACAATTCAGAGAAGTTTCACTAGACAATCCCAGCGCAGAGGGATTGTCTTATCAGCAAAGATTAAAAGGCTGCGACACTACTCCCAGTCACATCTATACTGTCTTACAGCACAGAAACAGACCCTTTGGTCCAACTAGTCCATGCTAACCATAATCCCAAACTAAATTAAACCCATCTGCCTGCGTGTGGCCCACATTCCTCTAAATCTTTCATATTCACATACCTGTCCAAATTTATTTTAAATGCTGTAACTGCACCTGCATCCGCCACTTCCCATGGAAGTTCAATCCACACACAAACCACTGTGCAAAAAAATTGCCCCTCATGTCTTCTTTAAATCTTTCTCCTCTCACCTTAAAAATATACCTCTTAGTCTCGAAATCCCCCACCCTGGGCAAAGTACACTTATCATTCATCTTACCTATAACCTCACGATTTTATAAACCTGTTAGGTCACCCCTCAACCTCCTACTCATTGGAATTTAGGAGAATAAGAGGTGGTCTCAATGAAACATGCAGGATTCTGAAGGGGCTTGACAGGGTAAATGCTGACAGAATGAGAGAGTCTATTCTGAGACTATGTCCTCTTGTCCTAAAGGGGTGCCAATTTAAGACTGAGATGAGGAGGAATTTGTTCTCTCAGAGGGCCGAGTATCTAGAAATCCTTGCCACAGAGAACTGTGTGCGTGTCTGTACGCATGTGCGTGGGGGGTGCTGGTGTCAAGTCCTTGTGTATATTTAAGGCAGAGATAGATTCTTGATCAGTAGGGGAATCAAGGGTTATAGGAAAAGGGAAGGGAAGTGGATGTGAGGAGTGTCAGATCAGCCATGATCCTACTGAGTGGTGGAGCAGGCACAAGGGGGCAAGTGGCCTACTCATATTTCTATTTCTTCTGGTCTTAAACACCCAACACGAACTGTAATTTTTACCAATGTTACTGTCAGTAACCCAGACATAGGAGCAGGAGAGGGGAGGAATGTGGTTTTTAATGACTGGAGATGAACATGTAATGTTACAGGACAGGCAAGAGTGGCTGATTTTAACCAGGACTACTTTGCTTCAGTTTCTCGTCTCCATTGTGCATGAACTAGTGTGAATCAGAAGACTTTATGAAAGGCTCAGTCGAGTGGTAAAAGCAGGAAGGGAGGTTTAGATGTCAGGAAATGATGGTGTTAACAATAACAGAGACAGAGGAAAGAAAATGAAGGCTGGCCCTAGATTTCCTGAATCTTCTCTGGAAATCCTACTGGCTATAAAATGTCAGGATAGCGGGCCTGCATCCCAGCTGTAAGAGAAAGAAACCTGCTGTCACACAAGCAGCATGCAGGCTGAGCTACAGCAGCTAACCTCAAGGAGTGCACTGCAAGATCCAGTGTTACAAACGGAAGATTGATCTGACCAGTTCAGGAAAGTTCCGTAAACTTAAAGGTGCACAAACATTCTGAGGGAGTATTCACCTTCTCTCAGCATTATCTAATGCATTTATTCACAGCATTCCTCATCAGAACATTTTTTTTTTTTAAAAACTCATTTGATTGATTTGGGCATCACTTGGCCAGCATTTGTCGCCCTTGAGAAGATGGTGATGAGCTGCCTACTTGAAGCACTGCAGTCTGTGTGCTACAGGTATCCTTCTGTCTGTTTGCATATTTTTGCTCACCATCTTTTCCCTTCCTCCCTCCACTGATGGGAATACTTGTAGAATATTTGGGAAAGAGAGGTGGGTACCCCATCGATCATACAGCTTTACCTGATAGAGGAACTGACTCTGGAAATTAGCATCATCTTGATCTCTCTGTCCATACTAGAGTCAGGCAACTGCCCTTAAACCCAAACTCCCATCTTTTACAAGACAATCAGCTTGCAATCTCTTCAGTACTTTAATAAATACAATCACCCCAGTTGCATGCACGTCAACAGTAGTTGAAATCTAACCCTTCACTTCTTCAGGCCTATCACATTAAAAACATCAGCCTCCCCCACCCAGACACAATAAGGACTGTTCAGGAAACTCCACTACTGCTGAAGGCATAATGTCACAGGACACATGCTTTGCAGAAGCGGCACAATACAAGGGTATCAGGTGTGTCTCTTACACAACTTGACGGGATGTCACCAGGTGTTTGTCAGGGACAGATGGGCTCAGCTAGTCAGAAATGCTGAACCCAAGGGATCAACAGACAAATGCTAAAGGCTCAGCAGCAGCAGTTGTACGAGGTCCTCCCAGTCCTGCTAGGCACAATCATAAGGCACAGAGAATGAAGCATTTGTGGACAAGCGTTGCAGAGTAGTTTTCTTAAACTTTACAGTCATCCACTGAGAATCTGACTGACTGTATGAGAGGTAAGAAGTTGTTTTACCACAACAGAATGAATAATTTGCTGCCCTCTGCCAGGGTATGTGCCTGTGTTTGCTCAGTGTTTCATGACATGCCAAACAGGATTCCCTGACAATGAAGGTTGAGAAAGGTGACCCAGCTGATAGGCTCTCAGATTGTAACCACAAAACTTTAACCCATCGCTGGGAAATGAAATGTTGTCCCAGCCAGTTCAGTTCCCCTACCCACCCTTCTAAAACCTGCAGGCAGGCCTGGAAGATTCCGCCCAAAATGTTGTGACAACTGGAGTTGGAGAGTGCACGACACTGCACAGCCAATTACATACTTTCTCTAACTTCGGTTTAAAAATAACAGATCCATCAACTTTTAACAAACAACAACAAAATAAATCATTTAGGAGACTTATTCAACAAAGATGCAAAGCTGATGAACACAGATTGAAAAATGAAAGCATGAATATTTACCCCTCTCAATAATGCTACACACACACACAAATTAAAGAAAGAAAATTTAAAAACAACCATATCTACAGCCATTAAATTTGGGGAAAAACACTGATCAAATAAAGGTTAGTCCTGGAAGGAAAGCAAGGAAATAAAAATGAAATATTCAAGATGGCTTTCCATCTACATTGTCACACTTAGATTGATATCACTGGGATGTTTGCAGACACAGTTCATTCAGCAATTGTTGGTAATTCTGAGGTGCTATAATATATTATGCAGCACATAGACTTTATGGATTTGTACTGCTCTGGCCTGTGCCCTATTACTGAATGGCGACTGCCTATTCTGCATTCTGTTTGCTGTTAGAGGTGGAGAATTGCGTTCTGATCAAGAGTCAATACCTGAACCTGTTTCTCTCTCTGCAGATATCACAGACCTGTTGAATATTTCTGGTACTTTCTCTTTCTATTTCAGATTTGTAGCCTCCATTTAAGAGGCTATCCTTGTTTGTCCAAAGTCAGTGCAGAGGATCATGGGAAAAAGATGACTAGCATTATAGGGGAGGCGATGGCCTAGTGGTATTATCGCTGGACTGTTAATCCAGAGACCCGGCTAACGCTGGAGGGATCCAGGTCCGAATTCTGCCATGGCAGATGGAGGAATTTGAATTCAAAAAAAAAAAAAAACCTGGAATTAAGAGTCTAACGATTACCATGAATTCATTGCTGATTGTCAGAAAAACCCATCTGGTTAACTAATGTCCTTTAGGTATGGAAACTGCCATCCTTACCTGGTCTGGTCTACATGCGACTCCAGACCCACAGCAACGTGGTTGATTCTGAACTGCCCTCTGGGCAATTAGAGATGGACAATAAATGCTGCCTGGTCAGCGACACCCATATCCCGTAAGTGAATAAGAAGGAAACACTGCAGGATTCAATCAATTCTGAAGAAATAGAACATTGGCACTACAAAAATGGAAGACGTATAAACCCAGGAAAGTCAACTGAGAGGTTTTTTTTTAGAAAATCTATCTTCAACTGGAAAACTCAAAGTTAAAGGATTAAGGTGGCTGATTGGTTAGAGATAAATCAAAACTTTATTTCTGGTGTGTTCAGCTAGTTGTCTCATCAGAGGCATAGCAGGGTAACTCGGTACTCAGTTGATTGCATGCCCTAGAACATATGGGAATTTGAAAATGGTCCTCACATGCCGAAAGAATTAGCAACTGGCACCCAGTTCAGAGCTTGAGTAACAGCTAACGTCACTGTACTGAGTATGGTCTGGGAGCTGCATGTTTCTGGAGGTGGCCCACCCACAGTTTATGGGTGTGCAGGCAAAGAAGGAATGGGTGATTTCCAGATCGGACCAAGCAGCTAGTGCAGGAGTCCCCTGGGAGCAAGTTGTTTACAAACCAAAAATTTAGTTTTAAACATCAGATGACAGCTACAGTTCTCCGCGAAGAACAGCCACAACCAAGTTCGTAGTACCATCAGTGGCTGAACTATACAGAAGAAAGATCAGTAATAGTGAGACAAGATTCAATGGTATGAAGGGTATGAAGTTGTTTCTGCAGCTACAGGCATGAGTCCTGGGCAGTAAGTTACTGACTCGGCAACAGAAGTTTGTAGAGAATTCAAAAATTGGTGGCATGATTGATACCACAGATAGTAGCTGCAAACTGCAAGAAATTAGGAATTAACTGGTAAGGTGGGCAGAAAGTGCCCTCTCCACTCATCCTCTCCTCTATCCATCTTCTATCCACCTCCCACTCTCTCCCTATTTATTTCAGAACCCCCTTCCCCTCCCCCTTTTCTGATGAAGGGTCTAGGCCCGAAACGTCAGCCTTTCTGCTCCTATGATGCTGCTTGGCCTGCTGTGTTCATCCAGCCCTGCACCTTGTCGTCTCGGATTCGCCAGCATCTGCAGTTCCTACTATCTCTGATGTAAAATTCAACCTGGAAAAGTCCCTTGACATTCACTGGCATTACCATCACTGAATCTCCCATTAACAACATCCTGGAGGAGGGTTATCATTGACCAGAAACTATATTAGACCAACTGTATCAATATTATGGCTACAAAAGGTCAGAAAATAGAAAATCCTGCATGGGAGTAACTCAACCCTCCAACTCCACAAAGTCTGTCCACCATCTACAAGCCATAAGTCAGAATTATGATGGAATACTCCCTATTTTCCTGGATGAGTGCAGCCCCAACAACACTCAGACGCTTGACACCATCCAGGGCAAAGCAGCCCGGTTAATTGGCACTACATCCACAAGCATCCACTCCCTCCACCACCGACGTTCAGTAGCAGCAGTGTGCACCATCTACAAGATGCACTGCAGAAATTCACCAAAGATCCTTAGACAGTACCTTCAAACCCACGACCACTTCCATCTAGAAGGACAAGGACAGCGACAGCAGATACATGGGAATATCACCCCCTGCAAGTTACCCTCCAAACCACTCACCATCCTGACTTGGAAACGTATGGTCATTCCTTCACTGTCACTGGGTAAAAATTCCCTGCCTAACAATACTGTGGGAGTACTCGTGACAGAGCTCAGGGTGAATATCCAGCAATCCCTGACAGTAGCAGGACAGGTCAATAAGGTGGTTAAGAAACCATATGAAATCCTTTCTTTGATTAGGCACAGTACAGGTTTTAAGAGCAAAGAGGTTTGTTAAAACTGAATAAATCATCGTTAGGCACAATTTTACTGATGCGGCAGTTCTGACCACCTCACTATAGGATGGATGTACCTGCACTATACAGAGCACTGAAATGCATTACAATGATAATGCCAAGACCAGAGAATGCACCAATCAGTAAAGATTGGATAGGCTAGGGTATTCTTCTTGGAGCACAGCAGACGGAGGTTTGAGTGAGTTTTTTTTTTAATTCATTCATGGGCTCTGGTGTGACTGGCTAGGCCTAAGTATATTGCTTATCCCTAACTGTCCAGACAGTAGTTAGAGTCAGCCCGTATTGCTGAGAGCCTGGAAATCAGACTAGGGAACAATAGCAAAAAACAAACCCAAAGAACTGTGGATGCTGGGAATCAGGAACAAAAACAAACTGCTGGAGAAACTCAGCAGGTCTAGCAGCTAGACCTGTGGCTAAAAGATGTTCTACCGAAGAGAGCCTGGACCCAAAACATGAACTCTGCTTTCTCTCTGCCCATCAAATTTTGAAGGGCATCACAATCCACAGATAAAACAGGAGACATATGCTCAATTGGCTTATTGCCCTAACTACATTCCAGCATCATATGATCTGAAACATGTAAGTGACTCATACTGGCCTGACACATCTTTCTGTACTACAAAACGAAGCTGCAACAGACTCATTTCCATTTATTGTTTCCTTGCTCCGTGTGGGTGTAAGTGATGGTACCCCACAGTCACAGGTTATGTTCACCTGGCAGCCCCACTGCACCAATGGGAGTCTGGGCTCTCACCAGGGTTTGACGTCAGGTGACCAGCATTGGTGGCAGGTGTAGGCCTAGGCCTGGGCCCTGGCACTGAGATGGGGAGGGGTAGCAGGCAGGACCCGGTAAAACCTTCCCAATGGCCTTACCTGCTTCGGGTTGTCATAGTAGATGCCGATGGAGCTCAGCTTGGGCGCGATGCTGGTGATCTCAGTGAAGAGCCGGCCTGCTTCCCGGTACGGACCCTGCTTGTACTTGTAGGCCACGGTGAAGGCTCCAAAGGGCGGAGGGCCGGAGCGCACTGTCACCTCAGACAGGAGGCCCGAGTATAAGGCCAGCCCCAGCAGACTGATCAGCAATAAGGCGGCCAGCAACACGGCGCTCAGGGCCAACAAGTTTAGCTCGGACATGTCTGCAGAGGAGCGGGTACAGGGGCCACCCGGCTCCAATCACAGGGGCAGGAGCTAGTCTCGGGGCATGGGGGGGCGGGATAAGTGGCGACACCGCTCCAATCACAGGGGAGGAGGGTGGGGTAGCGGGCGGGGCAAGGGGCGGTTCACTCCTATCACAAGGAAGGAGGCGGGAAAGGGGCGGGGTAAGGGGCGGCATGATCCAATCACAGAGGAGGAGATGGGGAAGGGGCGGGGAAAGGGACGTATCCCTCCAATCACAGGGGATCTGCGTAGGGATCGGGGCGGGGAAGGGGCGGCACGCCGGGGAGAAGGGCGGGACCTTTGCGGGGAGCGGGTGAGTGGGAGAAGTGTGGCGCGGCTCACCAATACAGGGGCGGTCTTTGGGGAGGGCGTGGGGCAAAGGGTGGGACGGTTCTCCAATCCGAGACCATGGGGCGGGCGCGCAGCTCGGGGTGTTTTCTGGGATAGGTGCGGATCGGCTCCTAACACGGGTAGTGGGCGGGGCCTGGGCCTGGTGGGTAGTGTCTGGACCAGACCGGTGCCAATCAAAGGGTTACGGGGCGGGACCAGGGTGTCCCCTGTTTCGGTGTCTGGGGGCGGGGCCTGCAGCGGGTCTGCTCTAATCACGGGGACATGAGGCGGGGCCTGCGGCGGGCTGGTTCCAATCACAGAGAAATGAGGCGGGGCCTGCGGCGGGCCGGCTCCAATCACAG
>NC_063347.1:54212601-54215123 GCF_021869965.1 Rhincodon typus | reverse complement strand
CACAGAGAAATGAGGCGGGGCCTGCGGCGGGCCGGCTCCAATCACAGGGACATGAGAGAGAGCCTGCGGCGGGCCATAACAAGGTTTGGGTGTCTCCCCCTGGGGGCGGATGGGAGGTATATGCGGACGGGGGTCGTGCTACAAGGTACAGGTTCTGTCCTGTCAATTAAAATTAGAGAACTGATATACGGACTGTGTTGTTATCAATAACATTATACAAAGAATGTTTCTGATTGTATTTGCACACCATAAACTGACAGATTTCTCTTAGACAACAATTAACAATCAATGCTTTTGATTTTTTTTGTTGAACAATGAGCTGACCTCGCCTTGTGCATCAAGAGTCAGACCATGGTCTGAGCTTTCTGATGTGTGCTGCTGCAAGTATAGCAGGGATTTGCTGTCAGGAGATGACATCCTGGTAGTACCATCCCCACACACCCACTGCAGCTCACCTTTAAGTGGTCTGGGACCAGCTCTGAACAACTCACTGTTTCTAGAGGAATCTATGTGCTTCCCACACACTGTCTTTTGGACAAATCCATATATGGTCTATAGACCCTCTAGGGGAAGGGAAGGAGTAAACAACAAGTGGAAATAGCACCCAGAGAGAAAACAGTTGGGTAGACAAAGGAATGGGTAAAAGTCAACCTGGGAGAACGAGTAACAACTAATGGGGACCATTGGCTGACAATGGGTTGTTCATGGGAACAGCCCATGTGATGAGAAGTCCTGGTGTGTTGGGGTTTGGGTATGGACATGGAAAGGTGCTCAAGCCCTAACATTATTGAACTCATACTGACTTCTGAAGGCTGTAGAGTTCCCAAGCTGAAAATGAGGTGCTGTTTTAGCAGCTTACGCCAAGCTTTGCTGGAGCATTGAAGCAAGCTCGAGGCAGAGATGTTGGCTAGGGAATATGGTGGTTTGGTGTAGTGGCAGGCAACTAGAAGCTCAGGGTCATTTTTGTGGACAGATGCGAGCGTCCTGTAAAGCAGTCACCCAGTCTGCATTTCGTCTCCCAAATGTAGAGGACACCACATTGTGAGTGGTGAATACAGTAGACTAGATTGAGTGAAGTGCCGGTAAATCATCGCATCACCTGGAAGCTGTGTCTAGGTTCTTGGATACTGAGAAGGGAGGAAGTAAACAGGCAGACATTACACCTTCTGTGATTGCATGGGAAGGTGCTGTGGGTGTGGGGAGGTGTTGGGAGTGGAGGAGGAGTGGACTAAGGTGTCCTGGAGGGAATGATCCCTGCTGAAGGCTGACAAGGGATGGGAGGGGAATATGCGTCTCATAGTGGCATCCTGCTGGAGTTGGTGAAATTGTCAGCTAAAGATCCTTCAGATGAGGTTGTTGGCAGGATGGTAGGTGAGGACAAGGATGACCTTATCAATGCTGTGCGAAAGGGATGAGAAGGGATGAGGGCCAATGTGCAGGAGATGGGTCGGACATGGCTGAGGGCTCTGTCAACTCTGGTGGTAGGGAATCCTAGATTGAGGAAGAAGGTGGGCATTTTGGAGACCCTTTGTAGAAGCTGGCATCATCAGAACAGATGGAGATGGAGAAACAGGGAGAATGGGATGGATTCTTTACAGAAAGAAGCGTGTGACGGTCCCAGGCTGACCTTTACCCCCCTTCCTTTGTCCAACCAATTGCTGTTTTCTCTCTTTCTCTGGGCTCCATCTCCACCTATCATTTACTCCTCCCCCCTCTTCATACTCCATCTTCAGCATGTATACCAACCTTTTCCTAGCTACAATCAGTTCTGCAGAAGGGTCACTGGACCTGAAATGTTAACTTTGCTTTCTCTCCGCAGATGCTGCCTTTCCTACTGAGTTTTTCCAGCAATTTCCAGTTTTGTTTCAGATTTCCAGCATCAGTAGTTCTTTGGTGTTTTTTATTGTTTTATTGATGGAGACATCTCCTCAGCTGCTGAACACAAAACACCTTAAAGGCCTGTGACAGCTTATCGCTCCCTATCAGTACATACCATGGTTAAAATCTCACCAAAACGTCTGCCTGATGCAGGTTGACCAATTAGTAGACCAGAAGCTTTCTCAAAGAACATGAACCCTTTGCCACAGAGGAAGAGGAATCTTCAGAAGATCTCACTACTGAGGTCACACTGTTAAAAGTACCAGTGCAGACATAGACTGATCAAGTGCATGTTTGACAGACAGATGAGCTGGCACCAGTTGAATCGCGTAGCATGTCTGAAATCAAGTAACTGCTTCCTGATTACAATTCTATCCCCAACCTGAACTTCAGCCTTACATTCCAACACCAATGCTTCAAAGTCTGTAACTAGCATCACTAGCTGGCCATGTCCTTAAAGACAGTATTGTCAGAATGGGCCAATAACCCAGCGAAAGAATCAAAACTCAAATATAACCCACTTGAGAGATAGTAGAAACTGCAGATGCTGGAGAATCTGAGATAACAAGGTGTAGAGCTGGATGAACACAGCAGGCCAAGCAGCATCAGAGGAGCAGGAAGGCTGATGTTTCGGGCCTAGACCC
>NC_063347.1:54146611-54212201 GCF_021869965.1 Rhincodon typus | reverse complement strand
AGACAATGACCAGATTGTATGTTTTAGCAATGTTGGTTGGAATAAGTAGCAAGCAGGACACCAGGAATAAATTGTCCGTTCATCTTCAAATTAATACAATGGATGACCATCCACCTGAGAGGGTAGCCAGCTTAACATTTTATCCCAAGGATTCCCTCCAGTACTGTACTTGAGGGTCAATCTTGATTGTCATGCTCACGTTCTGTAATGGGACTTACTCAGAGGAACAAGAACCAACTGAGCAGTGACTCACAGTGATGCATCTGTCCATGTAAATATTGGAACAAGTAACCACCTCACAGTCCTTAAGGGAACAGAGCTTCCCTTTACATTGGAGATACTCTCCATCCTGTTGTGTGGCACTAACCAATGTGCTAAATGGGATAGGTTCAGAACAGATCTAGGAACTCTAAATTGGCCATTTATGAGGATTTGCTGGCTATCAACAGCATCAGGATCATATTCAACCACAAGATGTAACCTTATAGATAGCCACGTTCCACATTCTACCATTAGCATCAACCCAGAGGATTAAGCCATGTTCATTGAAGAATGTAAGAGATCATCCCCAAAGTAGCATAAAACTCTCTAACAATGAGATACCAACCTGATGAAGCTATAACACAAGAATGCACGAATGCTGAGTAGCCCAAGCAATACGGTGTAGATAGAGCTTAGCAATCCTTCAGCTAGTGATTCAGATCCAAGCTCTGCAGTCCTGTCACATTCAGGGTGAATGGTGATGGTCAATTCAGTACTGAATAAGACAAAGGGGCAATATGAACAACCTTTAATAATGACGCAGTTGATCTGGAATTTAGCTTGAGGTGGTTTGCAATTAGCTTCAGTTAGAAATTGCAAGTGGATGATCCTTTTCAGCCTCCTCCTGAGATCCCCACTTTTTAGCCACTTCAATTCACTCCATGTGATATCAATAAATGGTTGCGGTCACACTATAAGACCATAAGATGTAAGAGCAGATGTAGGCCATTCAGCCCGTTAAGTCCACTCCACCGTTCGATGAAATCCTGGCTGATCTGATAATGATCAACTCAATTTTCCTGCCTGTTCCCCATGACCTCTGATTCCCTTACTGTCTATCACAGCCTTGAATAAACTTAATGACCAAGCCTCCTGTAGTGAAGAATTCCACAGATTCTCAATCCTCTGAGAGAAGAAATTCCTTTGATTCTCTGTCATGAATGTGTAACCCCTTATGCTGAGATTATGTCCACGGATCCTAGACTCTTACACATGGAGAAACAACCACCCCACATCTATCCTGTCAAGTCTCCTAAGAATCTCATGTGTTTCAATAAGGTCTTCTAAACTCCAATGAGTAAATGCCTAATCCACTCATCCTCTTCTCAAAGACAATTCCTCCATACCCAGCGTCAACCCAGTGAATCTTCTCTGGACTGCCTGCTATGCCAGTATATTTTTCCTTATATAAGGGACCGAAAACTGTTCACAGTATTCCTGCTGTGGTCTAACTAGTACCTTGCATAGTTTTGGCATAACCTTCCTATTTTTATACTTCACTCCCTTTGAAATAAAGGCCAACATTCCATCTATCTTCCCTATTACTTGTTGAACTTGGATGTTAGCTTTTTGAGATTACAGATGAGGATTCCCAAAGCCCTTTGTTCTATAGCTCTCTGCAGTCTTTCCCTGTTTAAATAATAATCAACACCTCTGTTCTTCCTGCCAAAGTGCATGACCTCACATTTTCCTACCTTATATTCCATCTGCCAAGTTTTGCTCACTCGATTTGCCTGCCTATATCCCTCTACTGACTCTCTGTTATCCTCACCAATTGCCTTCCCACCTGTTTCTGTGTCATCCTCAAACCTGACAGTAGTACATTCTGCATTCACAAATTGAGAGTCATTGCTGCTTGTTACAATGTCTGGAAAGCTGTAGTGTTTGAAATGTGCTTTAAGGCTTTCTATGATCTTCACTGACAGCCATTGATGTCTGTTAGTTAACCCCCGGTAGTCAGAATGACAATTGATAGTGATAGATAATCAGTTTATGCAAGAGTGAAGGGGTCTACTCCAAACCTCTACTCCTTCACCACGGCCTGTCTTGGTGTCATACAACTATTTTCAGCTTGATTATTTTGGTATTTGTCTGATAATGGGGACTTAATCTCAATGCTCATATTTAGCCAGTAGAGCCACATCTCTTGCCTTCCTTAGACTAGACTCATTTATTGGTGGGTTACATGGATTCACTTCAACATCTGTCTTCAGGATAATGACTCTATTTCATTCATACAACATACCATCTTGGGTTATTAATTCATTTCTGGATGGTCAATACTGGCTTTAGGCAACAGGTATGTCCTGATGGTTTTATGTCACCATTTCATCACTACATCCTGTAACACTTGGAGAGTTCTATCTTGTTGCATAGTTTGATTGATTTGCCTTTCAGATTCATTAGTATTGCCAGGTTGTGGACTTGCAGAGAAAGCTAAGCTGTTGTTTCTCGTTGAATCTTGAATATTTCACATTCTGTCTTAGCATCTTCTGATGTCTTCATAGGGAGTGCTGCACTCGACAGCATGTTGGCAATGTACATCTGTTTTGTACATCACATCCAAATTACACCTCTGCAAACAAAATGATGTTCTTTGCAGCTGCTTTGGAGCATATAGAAGCAGTTTGAGAAAGATGCTTTGAAGTGATTTATGGTCAGACCTTTCTGTCACTTTGTCTCTCCTAAATAGGATTCAAATTCTTGCAAGCAAATACAATAGCCAGGCACTCTTCCTCAATCTGTGTACAGCATTGTTCAGTTTGTGTTAATGCCCTCGTTGCAAATACAACTGATTGACCTTGCTGCATAAGGGTTGCTTCAAGTCCATTTGTCTGACATGAATTCTGTGACATGAATTTCTGTTGACATCCTAGTATCTCAGCAAAGGCACTGCCTTTATTAGTTGTTTGATTCTAATGAAATGTGTTTCTTGCTCTGTACCCTAATGCCACTGCAAATCTTTAGCTGTGAGCATGCACTGGAGGTTCTCACTCTGTTGACAAATTAGCCAAAAAATTTGTCAAGTATTTAAAAGATTGAGCAAATTGTTGTACCACTAGCAGCCCTTTTGCTAACCTCATCTCTGCTACAGCACCCAGATTGTCAGGATCTGGGGTAATCCATTCACTACCAGTTCATGATCAGTGTACTTGACTTTGGGCATCTTCAATTGCATAGTTGTCTTTCCAGTAACCATCCTTCACACCCATGAGTGGCAAAAATCTTGTAATAAATGTCTAATTCTTCAATGTCATGATTTCCACCTCCAGTTTCTTATGTTACGGTAGATAATATGAGCAGTGCATATCAAGTAAAACCCTGTTGAGGACAAACCCACTCCATAGTAGCAGCAATTGTCATCATTGAATGACTCTAATATCTTGTTGGTAGATATTTGGAAAACTAAATAAAGATCAACTGGATAATAGCTTTGGAGAAAGTGATTTTGGAAAAAGAGTTCTTTACCTTTACCAGCATCATATTCTATGAGAACAGATCTGTAGATAGGACTTTAACCACCAAGAAAACAGCAAGTAGCTTTTTGATGAGAATATAAGTTCTTTAAATATGAAATAAATTTCTAAGATTGCATTATTTAAAACTTAAAATGTTGAAGTATACTTCTGAGCTGGGAGACAAAACCAATGCAATGCAATACGGAAAGCTGGAAGGTAAAAATGCTCTGTTTCTGGCACATTCATATCAGTTTGTCTCATAACATCAACTGCAGAGTCTTTGTCATTAAAGGAGGAACAATTGAAATTTAGACAGACACAAAGTCAGGGGCATGTAGCTGAAGGAGGCATTGTCCAATGTTTTTAAGATAGAATCATGGAAAGCAGAAACCTCGTTGGATATCCAGTGACCCCCTCACTGAATTACAACTGTTCAAACAACATGTGCAGTTCTTATTTGCAGATCAAGCTATCCCAAGAAAAGATCTCTAAAAGTTTTGGTTGCCAATTGGCAAGGAGGGACTTTGCGGAATTAATGTATCCAGTTTATTCATGAATGATCAGAAAGATCCAGAAAAAATTTGAAAGGTTCTCAAAGACCTGTTCAAGGTAAGAATTAACTTCAGGATTAACAGACTTTAACTCATGGCATATAGTCAGGAACCCCAAGAATTTAGTGATGAGCTTTTCAGAAGATATAGAGCAATGTGCATGAATATGATTTTTCCAAAAATGAACTGTCAAAGAAACCTATTGAGTTGGTCATCCCCTCTACTAAAGTCTTTGGGAAGGATCTTTTAGCAAGGTAATGGGACATACCATTGACCTTAGGATGGATGCAAGTATGAATTCATTGTGGTGACCAACAACAATTACAAGCTTTAAGTACAGCTAACACTATTGCTACAGTTAGCACAGTACACCAAAACAATAAAATCTGGAACAAATGCAATTTGTCATATCTACCCAAAAGCTGTGCAGCTTTTCTTGATATCTATACAGCATCTACCATCAAGAGATTTTGGGCATGCTTAGGCAGGAAACCTGGTGTCAAAGGCCAGGCTAGACCCTACTGCACAAACAAAGCTGACCAACAAGATATTACAACACCTCAACATTAGTAACAAGACAAGTATTAAGAAACTGCATAAATGCAAACACATTAATCTTTCAGAGCCAACCAAGTGAAAGGGAAATTTTAGATGAAGACCAAGTTTTCCATATTGTAAACCTCACACATCACGTCAACAGTGTTAGGCAATCAGAAAACTTTTATAACTATTGACATCATATATCCTGAAAAGCAGGGCAACACACAAGAAAAGCTAAGATCAACACAGGAAGTAGAGCCAGCATATTACCACAATGAATCCTGACAGAAATGCACCTCAACAAGTGGTGCTATATGGTGCACCTACAAGAGACTATCACACAGATTATAATGGATCACCAATTCCCTGCACTGGGAGCATCACACCACAGTACCAATGTACAAGTTCATCTTGGCTTCCTGAAAATTCTACTTGGTACCAATGGTCCAACAATAGCAGGACTGTCTGCATGTATAGACAACACAATTTCTGAGATTCGAAACATATCCATTGTGGTGAACAGACTCCATCTGATGCAACTGAAACAATCAATGATCTAAAAGGATATGACTTTGAAGTGAGATATAAACCAGGTCCCAGGATGATTACAACTGACACCCTGAGTAGATTACCCAACCCACACAAAAACCGAGATATTCTTCTTTTACATCTACACGTTGACCACAAAGAAGAACAGGGATGTCCAGTGGGATTCAGTGAATTTACCAGGATGTTGTGTGGGCTGGAGAGTTTCAGTTATGAAGAAAGATTGGACAGACTGGGGTGGTTTTCCTTACAGCAGAGGAGATTGAGGGGGATTATGATTGAGATGTATAAAATTATGAGGGACATAGATAGGTAGACAGGAAGAGACTTTTCCCCTTGATGGAAGAATCAATGACCAAGGAACATAGACTTAAGGTAAGGGGCAGAAGGTTCAGAGGAGACATGAGGAATTTTTTTTCACCCAGAGGGTGGTGGGAACTCACTGCCTGTAAGGATAGTCGAGGCAGGAACCCTCGCAACATTTAAGAAGCATTTAGATGTGCACTTTTGATGCCAATGCATACAATATATGTGCCAAGTACTATAAAATGGGATTTGAATGAGTGGTGCAGACTCCATAGGCTGAAGGGATTTTCTCTAAGCTGTAGATCTCTATGACTCTATATTCTCGATGTTGATCTGTTACAATTTGTCCAGAGCCAAAAGTAATAGTTGAAACTGCGAACTGACAAAGATGAGCAACTACAGAATTGGAAAATCATGATTCAATATTAAAGTAGTATTTGAGAAGATTATGACCATACAAGGACAAACCTGGCAAGTCATGACAAGTCATTTGAGGGCAAACAAATCGAATACCAAAACATTACGCCAAGATGTCATGTTCATTTTACACCAGGGAAATATGGGTATTGAATGCATAAGATGGTTAACGCATGAGTCTGTGCACTGGCCAGGGATAAATTGAGATATTTGACTACTTGAAAATGCAAGTGAGGTATGTCAAACATTTCAACCTGAGCAGAAAGAGCCTCTGCATCCACAAAATGCTCCATCCACTCTATGGATGAAAGTAGCAACCAACCTACCTACATCACAAGGGAAAGATTACATTCTTGTGACAAATTATTTCTCTGAATTTTCCACTGTTCGATAACTTACTACTAATGACATGACTATTGCTGATAAGAAGAGCACTATTTTCAGATTATTCAGTGTTCAGCTCAGATAGTGTCCTACAAAGTATTTTAGTACACTGGCAAACCATTTCAAGACAGGGTACTAAGTGGGAAGTGACCCATATCACAATTTCGCCCAACTACCCACACTCTAATGGTCCAGCAGAACATATGGTAATTATTATCAAATCAATGATTATCAAGCATTGAGCAACAAAGCAAAATTTTCACATTGCATTGTTGCAATTTTGTGGAACACCAATGGTGAAGGGATTACTATCCCAGCATAATTAATGCTCAGAAGGGATAGGATAATTGGGTGGGTTTGGATGGGATGCTCTTTGGAGGGTCGGTGTGGACTCGATGGGCTGATTGGCCTGCTTCCACACTGTAGGGATCCTATGATACATTCCAAAATCTCTCAACACTATGATAAATGCATCCTAAATCTCTTCCAGTTTGTCCCCTCATTCAAAACATCTCAGTTGCTGCAGGAGCCTGTCTCAGCCCCATGCAGTTTTCAAATATGAGCAAAAATGTTCTCTCTCATCTGGAGTCTTATAAATTCTGTGGGTGCAACCGAACTGGACCAAGAGCTTTATTGTCTTCGAATTGTTTAGTTTATTTCATAAATTTCTTTTTAATTTTAAGTTCACTTGCCTTCTTGTTGAACTGCTGTCACTGTTATAATGGAGTCAAATGCAGTAAGCAATTTGCAAATAAATGGTTGAAAAGGACGAATGAAATCAAAGATTTAATGAAATTGCAGAAAACAACTTGCTGGAGAAGGTTAAGGACAAGAGATAGGATTGAAATGGAGTGATTTTTGATGGGGGTGGGGTTTTTCAACTTCATGCTAACAGTGCGAACATAAAGTATCGCCACTCCATCAGCCTACCGATATCCAAGCCAATGTTACACTGCGGTTAAGGCAATGTGCTCAGATGCTGACCTGCTGCGTCTGCCCCTTAATCCAAGCAAATCAAGAGCCTCTTCTGATCATGCAGTTCGCACTCCTGACATCTATATAATATCTGTAGCACGGAAAATAGTCCGAGAAGCTTCAGAGTATAAAAACAAACTGAGGAGAAGAGATTTGGAGGTTAAGGGAGAAGACTGAACAAATGAGGGTTACTGAGACCTTTGTCAGTGGGTTTTGAGATTTAGGTAGACATCAGGCTCTGATACAGTGTTAGGTTCTGCGATCCACAGTGGAGGAAGGTTGTGTAAAGTTGCAGCGAGTCTACTTTTATAAAAACTGAAAGAACTGCGGTTCTGAGGAAGGGTCACCAGACCCGAAATGTTAACTCTGATTTCTCTTCACAGATTCTGCCAGACCTGCTGAGCTTTTCCAGCAACTTCTGTTTTTGTCTCCTACTTTTATATTTCATTACCTCTGCAATGAAGTTCAACATTCCATTTACCTTCTTAACTACTTTCTCTTCCTGCCTGCTGAGATTTTGTGATTCATGTACAAGGACAACCAGATCCCCTGGACCACAATATTCCACAGTCTGTCTCCATCTAAATGATATTCTTTTACTAACTTTCCTGCTAAAGAGGACAACCTCACATTTTCTCATTTTATTCTTAATCTGCAAAATATTTTGCCCACTGACTTACCTTGTCAATATCCCTTTACAGACTGTCAGTAGAATTTAATGAGGCCCTCAGTAATGAGCAAGAGGCATTTGGGCCATACAAAGCAATGGAACGGAGGGGGCAAGTGCCCAATGCTGTACTGATCCAGTAGAGCTCCATCAGTGGCAGGATGATGGAGGATGACCATCTGACCCCAAATTGAGGGCCTTGAGTGGCCAATTAAGTCAGTGGCCATTGCTGACATTTTACCAGCAGTGAGTAAGCCCTTCAATGTATGGAGAGACACACAGGCCTGGTAAGTCCCGGCAACTTAGCTGTGGACTCAAATAGGGGGCACCTCGTGGTGTATGGAGGACCACCCTGGTGGCAAGGGCTGATTACCATCCCAATGAAAGCAACACCCTCCACTCTCCCTCCTAAACTGAATCCCTGAGGATAGGTGCAGACCCAGATATGGCCACTCCTCCCAGTGACACTAGTGGGATTAATGAGCTGGCTTTATGTCTGGAAACGTTTGAAGGCGGGGTCTCATACTTTAGAGAGACAGGTACCTTTCGTCAACTCACAAACCTCCGGATTGCCACAGAATCTGGTTCAGGCTCCTCCAAGTGATGGAATTATGTCACCCCTGACTTTCCAATTCATCACTGAGGGAGGCCAGTGCCACCTTGACAAAATTCAGCTTTCTTTGTATGCTCTTCACAACTTCTTATCATACTGATCTTTGTATCATCAGCAAATTTGACAATACAGCTGGTCCCTTCATCAAAGTAATCTATATAGATTGTATATAATTGAGGCACCTGCACTGACCATTAAGGTATTCCATCTGTACCAATTTCCCAATCTATCAATCAAACAATCCATTTATCTTTATTCTGATTCCTGTTAACCAGCAAATCCTCTATTCAATGTACCATCCCCAATACTAGAAGATCTTATATTGTGCAGTGACCTTTAATGGAGCATCTCATTGAATGCCTTTTGGAAATCCAAATACACTATGGCCGGAATTTCTGCTCCCAAGCCTGGAATGTAGAGTTAAAAATATCCCTGGCAACACAAACGCAGCTCAGGAGAAAGTTGCCAGGTGGAGAGATTTTAATTCTGGGAAGTCACCTCACCATCCCAGGAAACAAACTGTAGGTAGTCTCAGGGACTGCCTGGTGCAGAGGCGGGCAGAGTAAAATGCCTAATAAAAACGGAAAGAACTGCAGATGCTGTAAATCAGGAACAAAAACAGAAGTTGCTGGAAAAGCTCAGCAGATCTGGCAGCATCTGTGAAGAAAAAGTCAGAGTTAATGTTTCAGATCCGGTGACCCTTCCTCAGAACACCTAACATGACTAATTTAGTTCACTATCACTTGTAAACAGAAGAATAATATCAATAAAAAGCCCACTAGCCCTAATACTCACACATGCCCAGTTCATGCCATCTGAAGTCCCCACTCACTGCCAGTGGCCCCTTAAAGTATCCACATGGATGTTTGCCTCTCAGTCCCATGGTCTTTTATAGCTTCTATGCCAACTCAGTGCCAGTCATGCTGCACAGCCACCACCGTTTTGATCTTAAACTCTATATACCAACTCACCAAGTATTCACCATTGGCAGGCATCAGGATGAAATAAAACAAAAGTTCTAAATATCCACTTATAACTTGACTATGTTTGAAAATAAAGCTCACATTGTTTAAACAATACACTTCAATACACTTAAATTCCTTCAATGCTTAATCCCTTACAGAATCAACATTTCTGTTCATTGCCCCACAACAAGGACTTTACAACTATTTGGAACTGTCAATCAACTGTGAACCAACAAGCACCCACTGTGATAATGAAAGGTTGTGAAATTAACCATGCAGCAAAAATACTACAGACAGGATTATGTCATTAAATGAAATAGAAAGCTCCAATTTTTTTTAAACTGGGGAACATTTTAAAATGGTCAAAAAATTAATGAGCTTTACAGTAGCAAAGTTATTGACAGTTCCAAGGGGTTTGAAATGTTTTACAGTTCCAACTGGTTTATTCACTTCTTATACACATTCATGTCTACATGATCCCAAAGGGCAGTTGACCTAACCCAAAGTGTACTTGACTTCTCCCAAAGTGTATATGCGCTTTTCCAAAGGTATCCCTGGACCTATCCCAAAGGATACCTTTCCTTTTCAAATGAACTCCAATAATTTTAGACCTTCTCTTAAAAAGTATAAAGCTCAAGTTGTATTTTGGACATCCCCTTAAAAAATTAGTTTCTGTTTGAAGGTAACAGCAATGTCATATTGTGCAACTGCCTCTGTGAAGTCAAGGATGTACAAACTACACAGAACACCTTCAATACCTTCTGCCGCTTACAGTGGTAGGTAAGAGATCTGGGGTGAAACTTCCAGAACCTGGGCTCAGGCACCATTTTATCTAAGCTGGAGAATCTCTCCTTTATTGCAAAATGCAGGTCTACATCTACTGATTCCTGTTTATCAGCTCTAAATGTTGCACCTTCAAATGACTTTAATAGATCAGTGAATCATTCCTTCCCTTTCATGAAATTGTATTGTCTCTGCCTGATTATACAATGTTTTTCTAAATGTGTTGCTAGTACTTCATTTATTTCAGAGGGATGTCCTGGGATGTACATCCTGGGACAAACAGCATGAGGCCATGCAGGGATTTGTACATGATGATTTTAGAATAATTTTGATAATGTTTCCCTAATCGTCTCTCCCTCCATTCCTCCTCTCTTATCCTATTCCTCTCTCCTCACTGCTGAGTTTACAGAACTGGGGTATATCCCAGTACAGCTACCACCATTCTGCTGGACTAAACTTCCCACTATTTCCCATCTCTCTGACTATAACATTTGATCTATCACAAATTAGCAGCACCATCGTTGGATTATGTTTTTACAGTGCAAGGAGGAATCCAAAGTGCACTCACTACCATCATTAATATTATTGCACAAAGTGTATTAGTCAAGGACTTTTCAGGGGAGCATAGTGGCATTATCACTGACTACTGACACTGAATAGAGACCCAGGCTGGGAACACAAGTTAAAATCCTACTACGGCAGCTGGAGGAGTTTAAATTCAATTATTATATCTGGAATTAAAAGCTAGTCTCAAGGATAGTCATCATGTAACCATCATTGATTGTTGTAAAAACTTATCTTTTTCACTAATGTCTTCAAGGGAGGGAAATCTGTCATTCTTGCCTGGTTTGGTTTACACGTGACTGCATACCTCGAACAATGTGTTTAACTCTTGAAATGGCCTAACAAACCACTCAGAAAAGTTTGGGGTGGTTAACAAAAGCTGGACTTACCAGTGACATATACACCCTAAGAAAGAATTTTAAAAATTCAAGTAACCAAGAAATGGAACATCATTCAATATTTATTTTAGAGGTAAGTGTTCATTTGATATCACGTCTATACAAATAAAAACTCTACCTAAATCATTATGTCATTGCCCAATGTCAATGTGACCGGTTTGAAAATTAGATTTATCGAGATGCTCTGAAACACTATAGAAAATGCAACATGATAAAAAGTACAACACTCTGACAATGACATTTATGTATACAATGCATTGATTGTATCATGAGTATATACATGAGGAGACAGGCAGTTTAAATGGAGTTAAATGTCAGCAATTTTTAATGATGAAAGAAGTGCCAAAAGAGCTCTTCAAGGTAGAACAGTTAAATACTGTGTCAGAAGAGATGTTCCAGATATCAGGTTTTAACTTAATACCAAACTCACAAAACAGTGCTAAGTGAAAATCTGCAATTTAATTAAATTGTATCCCATACATAATTTAAATGATTCATGACTGCAGTGAAGCCTCCCAAAGATGATTGATCAATCACACCATTGATTAGTAAACCTCCCCAAAAATGATTTCATTGACCCATGGGTTTCATTAAATAACAAATCCTCTCATGTGTAATGAGTAAACCACTGTTAGTTTTACACTGCTAATTGTTTAAAGATGATTATTCTGAAAGCCATGGAAAAATGATGTTATAAAGATACCAGGGCTGGTTGTTTGGAAATATTCATATCGCAGATGTTGAATCTCCCACTGAAAGCCTGGTGCCTAGAGTTCCATGACTTTCTTAATCCAGTCTACGTACATTGCAACTCGGACAAAGATGCCAGGGTGATTCGGTCGGCCACATCCACGCCCTGGAATGATGACTCCCTCAAGCACCCAGCAGCTGTGGGTAAAGCAAGCAAGGGGCCCACCATAATCCCGCTGAAAGATACAAGAAACTGCTTTTAAGTTTCCTGGGAACACAAGTGTAAATAACAGCCGCTGCTGTTGTCCAACTTGGAATATCACCAACCCTACCTCTGAACCAGGAGTTCAAGTCCCATCTGCTCCAGAGGTATGCCATAATGTCTCTGACCAGGTTGATTAGAAAACATCTGCTGGTTAAAATGGTAGGTTCGAGATCTGGGGTGGAACTCCCAGAATCAGGGCTCGGGCACCATTTTATCTGAGCTGGAGAATCTCTCGTTTGTTGTAAAATGCAGGTCTACATCTACTGGTTCCTGTTTATCAGCTCTACACGTTGCACCTTCAAATGACTTTAATAGCTTAGTGAATCATGGCTTCCCTTTTGTGAAATTGTGTTGTCTCTGCCTGATTATATAATGTTTTTCTAAATGTCCTGCCAGTGCGTCATTTATTTCAGAGGGGTGTCCTGGGATGTACAACCTGGGACAAGCAGCGTGAGGAAGCATTAGCTTCCAGACTCAGTTAGTTTAGTCTGGGATTACAGTGTCTCTATTCAAAGCTCCAACAGCACTCCTTGTTCAAGTGAAGGGTAATTGGAACGCATCATTTCAAGCATTGTGGAGCCTTGTGTAAAAAGACAAAGGTGCCTAATATGGTGCAACCTTTTAACTCTGCTGACCAAATGTCCCAAATCCAAATATCGATATCAGGACTTTGGGCTGTGCATCGATTCCTGTTCCAGCTGCTCTGCTGGCTAGAATCCTCCATCTGCTGTTACTGGTCACAGCCATTTGCTTGTGTTCTTGTTTCTTACCTCGCAAGCTCCAGATCCCCGTACAACTGTCCCAGCACAAATCTCTGTCTCAGCCAGGCGGCCTCTGTAGTACCGATTGCATACTTTGTTACTTATCACCGGCATCGCCAGGATATTCAAAACATCATCACGGCCTGTACCTACACATCAAGAAGAAGAAATTAGGATGGACAAAGAAATGGATAAAGAACCAACACAGGACCTGGGTCCAATAGGCTCTGACAGAATAACGCGATGGTAATACCCAGCAAGTGGCCAGTAAAGATCTCAATCATTTACTCTTCCTGGCCTGACACACAGGACAATGTCTCTTCTCGTAAGTCCCTGGACAAACCAGACAATTCCAGTACTCACCTTCTTGCACTCACTGTATCAGGTGATTTTCTCTTATTTCTTGCTTTGTCCAAATAAGTTGCAAGTACAAACCATTCCAAAACTAGAGATTCACACCTGGAAATACTGCACTATGGGGAACACCAGCTTTGCTCAGAGCACAGATGCCTAATATGGTGTAACCTTTTAACTCTGCCGACCAAATTTCCCAAATGCAAATATCAATATCAGGACTTTGGGTGTAGCATTGTGCCAACTGTAATTAATCTAACTTCATTCACTTTTGCTCCCTATTTGTACACCAAAAGGGTGAAAGTGTTGGTTGGAATTTCAGTTTGTGAACATCATCACCAGCAATGAAACTGTCACTTCCCAAAACAGGAATGTGACCAAGGCAACTTGTTTTCATCCTACTGAATGACTGGTTCAAGCCACAATGATAGCTCCGCATGAGGTGCGGTCCATGTGAGTGTTATTTGAGCTGTTACCAAATTCCTGGTGAATGTCCTTACCTTGAGTCTCTCCCCAACCTGCTATCTCACAGTTGGTCCCTTCAGGAACAATATAACCCTGAGGGGGTAGACAGATCACAGCAACACGACTGTTCAAGGTGGCAGGTCTGTACAGGTAAGAAAAAAAGTCAGAGATCAGTATGGGGCATCTCATGTTGACTCAGAAGACTTGAACACATCATCTAGGCTGATGTCCAGTCAGTACTGAGGCAGTGCTGCACAAATGGAAATAGACGGGATGTTAAGTCAAGGTTCTGGCTCTCCTCTCAGATGGAAGTATAAGATCCCATGTGACTAGTCAAGGAAGAGCAGAGACGTTTTCCTTGATGCCCTGGCCAATATTTATCCCTCTATCAATATCAAGTCATCATCACACTGTTGTTTTGGGAACCTGCTGTGTGCAAACTGACTGCCACACTGTCTACAACAATTTCAACTCTTCAGAAAATTCCTTCAATGCCTATAAAGTGGCTTGACACATTGCAAAGATACGAAAGGCAGTATATTAATATACATTTGGGGCTCTTTTGGCACAGTGGTAGTGTCCCTATCGCTGAGCCAGAGGGCCTGGATACCAGTCCCACATGCTCCAGATTCAACAAATGTGGAGCTGGAAAAGCATAGCAGGTCAGAGAGCATCCAAGGAGCAGGGAAGTCAACGTTTCAGGCCGAAACCCTTCGCCAGGACTAACATGACTTCCCTGCTCCTCAGATGCTGTCCAACCTGCTGTACTTTTCCAGCTCCACATTTGTTGACTCTAGCTTCCAGCAGTTGCAGTCTTTACTGTCTCCACCTGCTCCAGAGGTATGTCACAATATGCCTAAACAGGTTGATTAAAAATAATAATAAATGCACTCATTTTGCTTCCAACAGATTCCGAGATCTAGTTCATTGTTCTTCCAGATGCCAGATTTTCACTTTCTAATTCCTGGATCCTCTCCTAAGACTCTCAGCATACATGTCAGTAGTGGCCCTAAAGACAGGCCCCTTGGAAACCCCCAGATACCCTCACGAGTGCTCCAGGACTCCAGTCATCCTAGTATACGAACACCCCAAAGCAGCTTATACCTCTCCAAGTTCTCAAATTAACTTCTAATAATCTGATTCTCAGTTTATCAAATCCAATCAATCCTCTCCCATTGTCACCCTAGCCCTGCTACACTCTGTCCCCAGCTTAGTGAGACAGAACCTGATATCTTTTATCCCTTGAGTTGACAGACAGTTCCAGCCTATCCTCTATCAATACCACTGATGTTTCTTAATGTTTCTGGGACATCCTCTGCACAGAGAATGGGTTGATTTACTCAGTGCAAAACCTAAATGATCTAAACCAAACCTGACTTTTGTTTCATTGCGGGTTTTACCATCCCAGTTCTCTGCATTTCGGCTCCCATTATCAAAGCTGCTCAGTCAATGTTCCTGATTTTCAGAAGATCCCTGGTCTTAGAAAGTTTTGATTCACCATGACCATTATTCACTGGACATCAGATGTTGATATTAGAAGTCAGGCCTATAGTGTGCGCTGCCTGAAACCCTAATTCCACTCTTCAGTTCAGTAGAAGAGTCAGACTCAAAACGCTAACTCTGTTTCTCTCTCCATAAATGCTGCCAGACCTAGGGATGCAATGGCACAGTGGCAATGTTACTGAGCTAGTCACCTCAAATGCCAGGTTAATGTTCTGGGAACAAGGGTGTAAATCCTACCACAGCAGATGGTGAAATTTGAATTCAATAGAAATCTGGAATAAAAAAGTTAGTCTAATGAAAACCATGTAGCCACTGTTAATTGTCATAAAAACCCATCTGGTTACTAAAGTCCTTTAAGTGAAGGAAATCTACCATGATTACGTGGTTCAGCCTACATATGACTTCAGACCAAGTGGCAATGTGGTTGACTCTTAACTTCCATGTGGGCAATTAGGGATGGGCAATACATGCTAATCTAGTCAGTGATATCCCATGATTAATATTAAAAAAAGGCCTGCTAAGTTTCACCAGCATTTTCTGTGATTGCTAGTAATTCTGCTCTGCTGTGCTTTATCCACCAAACCTTTACACCTATATCTATGTTTCATACTTTCAGCCTCAAAGTAAGAACCCAATATTCCAACAGATTTATGGCAGTTACTGAAAAAGTAATCCAGTACCCCAAACATCCAGAAAAAAGTAAGTTCAAATCCCACGGCAGTTTGAGAACTTCAATTTGGTTTAAAAAGTCTGGAATAAAGAGCTGATATCAGCAAAAATGACAACCAAGGTGTCTGATTGTTGTTAAAACCCTAGCTAGTTCACTAATGTCCTTTTGAGAAGAAAGTATGTTTTCCTCTGGCCTCAATTTGATTCCAGTCTCACATTTGTAGCTGTCTCTTTATTGTCCATTGATGTAGCCCAACAAGCCATTTAATCAGCGCAAGCTTCACCAGATGGTCCACTACCACCATATTCTCAGGGCAACTATGCACGGTCAATCAATGTCAGTCAGTCTTGTCAGTGACACCCACACCCCAAGAATGGATATAATTTTAAAACATTAAAGTTAAGAGGGTGACTATCGAACAGAACAGATGATTTTATTGGTACGGGTACCTCTCTAACTCCAACATGATCAGGTTGGAGCGTTTTGGTCCACACACAGCTCTTCGGATGGGGATTGCTTGCTTGTCTGGATCATCAGCCCTGGGATCTTTGAACATGGTTCCCATCCAGGCTTCATACCCCCTGAACTCAGCATAACTAAAAGGCAAAAACACAAAACTGAGATGCTGGTTCATTTTTCATGACTGATGTGAGGACTTGCTATTTCAGGCTGGTCCAGTATAGCTCCATCAGAGGATAATATTCTCATTCTCACCCTCTCATCTGAAAGTGTCTTTATAATCTGATGCTGTGGGTCTGGGTACTTTGGTTCACTATTAATTCCAAATTTCTTGTCGGCCAGGGACAGAATCTCTGAGACCAGAGAAATGATTGCGTCCTTGGGAGAATCAAACTGCAAATATTCTGCAGATGTTTGAGCTCTGTGTGCTTCACATGGAGGGGGCAACAGAATATGGTGACTTCTTGGGGAGCTTTAACATAATGCTAGCAGCAATAACACTTTGTCAGAGGTTGGAACAGAGTAAAGATCCCACTACATTATCCCATCAGGTGCTCAGACCTGACCCAACAGCATGCCTCCCTCCCCACACCTATAGGACACATTCATTCTGCCCCAGGCTGGAAATGGGCTGAAATTCCCTAAAGCCATTTCACTCAGGAGGTGATTAATGAGCAGAGATTTTCACTCATTAATCTGCTCTGGATTCAAAAAATAAGCCTCAGATTATGAATTGGATATTTAACCTGGTCTTATAACCAATAAATGATTGTTGGCATTGTGCAAGTGGATAAACAAAGCAGAAATTCCACTTAAGATGTTGAGTAAAGTTCTAATAAACACAATGATGGGAATGACTGAGAGTGAGCATGGATGACAAGGAGGTAGACAGAGCAATAGTTCCCACTGACAAAAGGGTGAGTAATCAGGACATAAATTAAGATCATTGGCCAAATTTCTAGTGAAAAATTAAGAGCTCTGTTTTAAATACAGTGAGTTCTTGTGATCTGGAATCTGCCTGAAAGAGTGGCTGAAGCAGATTCAAGTAACAATCAAAAAGCAATAGGTAAATACCCGAAGAAAAAAAAAAATCAGAGAAAGGGCAAGAACAGAGAGACTAGCTGAATTGTTCTCCAGAAGAACAGCATAGAAACAACAGGCCGAATGGCCTCGTTCTGTCCTGTTACCATTCCACAATTCTATGATTCCACAAATTACTTGATAAGGAGGATATTTTTGCATTGCAGGGAAGGAACAGGAGAGGACATAATGGGCTAAATGGGACAATGCAGCTGATTTAATTGGCACCACATCCACTGTCTCCACTGCCGACACCTAGTAGCAGCAACATGTGCTATCTACAAGATGCACTGCAGAAATTCACAAAAGATCCTTATACAACACCTTCCAAACCCTTGACCTCTTCCACCGAAAAGAACAAGGGCAGCAGATACATGGGAACACCACCCCCCTGCAAGTTCCTCTCCAAACCACTCACCACCCTGACTTGGAAATATATCGCCGTTCCTTCAGTGCCACTAAGTCAAAACCCTGGAGCTCTCACCCAAATGGTATTGTGGGTCTATCTACACCAGCAAATACAACAAGGCAGCTCAGCACCATCTTCTCAGCAGGAGGGTGGGAAGGAATGGCCCAGCCAGCAACATCCACATCCGAGCAATGAATTTAAAAAAAAACTTAAAGTACAACATAACCTATAAAATTCTAACAGGACTAGACAGGGTGAACACAGGAAGAATGTTCCCAGTGACCAGGGAGTCCAGAACCAGGGATGACAGTTTAAGGATATGGGTGGGCCATTTAGGACTGAGATAAGGAGCAATGTCTTCGCCCAGAGAGTGGAGCCTGTGGAATTCTCTGCCACAGAAAGCAGTTGAGACCAAAACATTGAATATTTTCAAGAAGGTTTTCGAGATAGTTTTTAGGGTAAAGGGATCAAAAGGTATACACAGCAAGTGGGAGCAGGGTATTGTGGAGAATAATCAGTCATGATTATATTGGTTGGTGGAACAGGTTCCAAGGCCAGAATGGCCTATTCCTGCACCTATCTTTTGTGTTTCTGCAGTGTAAAATTCAAATATTTTATGAATGAGAGGGAACGTAACACTTGAATACGAAGAAAGATCAATCTTTTATCTGATTTTCCCTTCTTGTTCCGCATGTTATTTTTACGCTGGGACCAAAATACTTCAGGGATCTACCTTTATAATTAAGTGGATCAATTGAAACCTCTGGAAATTGCATGATTCCTGGTTGGATGATGAGCCCTGGAGCCAGAAGTTTACCACACACTATTTGAAGGGGAGAACATTGACTGCCTTTTGAGAGGTAAATTTTTATTGGGGTAAAATGAAGGAGAGACAGAGTTAAGGAAGGACTTTGGGGGATTTCATCCACCAATATAAAGGGCTGAACCCCTCACAGAAAAGTATGGTCCTTAAAATTACATTTTACCAGACAGTCTGGTTCTGGGCTGGTACCATGGGGCGGGGCGGGGGGAGGGGCCTTCTGAGCAAAGTCAGGCCTGCTTGCCCTTTGTAATTCTGGTATACACACACAGATTATTGCAGGGTCGGTGATGGAGGGGATAATATTCTCTATGAGGTTAGCTCATTCCTATTGAAATTCCCAGCCACCTCACTAATTCCTGACTAAAAGGCAGGAGTTGATGTCATTCCTAACTAACAAAGCCTCTCTACAACTACCCACTGGAGGGTATCTTGCTGCAATGGTCACCCCAGTGAATTAGATGTCTGTCAGGATGGGGAAGGAGGTGAGTGCCTGGTCCATGCCAGTTTGGGACGTCTTGACTGCCCAATGGTGTTTATTTCTCCCCCAACCCCACCCCAATGTCGGTACCTTGGTCATCTCAAATATGCCTGACTCCAACTGAGATCAGCGGGGTAAAGCAGGATCTTATGTGTTTGGCTAAGTGCCACTTTGCATGGTGCATTCACCCATGAAGGTTTGACTGCCCATGTCTAAGCCCCATGGCACTTTATGAGGCCTATCACCAAACCCACATCAAAATCGCGGTGGCAGGACATTCCTGGACAATTAGAGCTCAATGCAATAAACAGTCTGATCCTACCAGGAGGAAAAACACTGCTTGGTACTGATGATCCAATTCCTGCGCACAAGGGTCCCGCCACAAAAATGCTTCCCTTCCCTGGAAAGAAAGTGAAATACAACTTAAATGTGTATTCAAGGAAAATCAACAGAATTGGCATGACAGAGAAAGAGAACAAAGAAGAAATATGCAGTCCCCCTTCTCCACCTCCTCAATTGGACTGACAACTCTGTTTCCTGGTGCCTTATCACAGGATGTCCCACTTTTAACTCCACCAATCAACAGCCCGCAGTTCCTGCCATTTGTCCACCCAGTTGGGCCCAGCTCGCCAGGTACCACCTTCCAACACTGATTGGATTCAACCATATTGACTTGGTGATCCTTAACTGTCAATCAAACAGTCCTTTCCCTCATGGAAGACAGCAGTGAAACAATGCGGGACTGAAAATCTGAGATGAAAAACAGAAAATGTTGGAAAGCAAATAAGACATTAGTTGTGGAGAACATGAGAAAGGCAATATTTTAGAGTGACAAGCAGGAACGGAAAGCATTAAGTATCAAACTGGTTTAACTCAAGCACGGGGACAGGGAAAACTTTGGGTGGAAAACACAAGAAAAGCCCTGCAATAGAGTGGAAAACAGGAGACAGTTCAGAAGAGAATTACAAGGATGTTGCTGGGAATTGAGGGTTTGAGTTATAAGGAGATGCTGGATAGGCTGGGACTTTTTTTTGCTGGAGCATAGGAGGTTGCGAGGTGGCCTTACAGAAGGTTACAAAATCATGAGGGGTATAGATAAGGTGAATAGCAAGGGTCTTTTCCCTAGGATTGGGGACGTCAAAACTAGGGGGCATATTTTTTAGGTGAGAGGAGAAAATTTTAAAAAGGTCACAAGGGAACAACTTTTTTACACAGAGACTGGTTTGTGTATGGAATGAACTGCTAGAGGGAGTACTGATGCAAGCCCAGATACAACGTTTAAAAGATATTTGGATAAGTACATCAATAGGAAAGGTTTGGAGGGATATGGGCCAAATGCAGGCAGGTGGGACTGGTTTAGTTTGAGAACCTGGTCAGCATGGACTAGTTGGACCAATGAGTCTGTTTCTGTGGTGTAATGCTCTACGACTTGATGATGGTGCAAAGCAGAAGGTGATGGTAATGAGACAAGAAACAAAGGATGTGTCTAAAGGAGGCGTGATTGGAAAATTTGAGAATTATCCAAGTCTGAGAGCTAAAAAAAATCCTTAAAGAAATAAAAATACAATAAAATGGACCCAGTAGTATTGATCTGAAATTGCTGAACTCAGTGTTGAGTCCAGGAGTCTGTAAACAGCCTGCTTAATGAGTTAGTGTTCCTCACTGAGCTTCATAGGAAGAGTGTAGGATGCTGAGGACAGAGAGGTCAGAGTAGGAGTTGGACAGAGAATTAGCATGACAGGCGATTGCATTGGAATGCTGGGTCACACTTATAAATTTTTTTAAAAATTATTTATTCATTTGTGGGATGTGGGCATCACTGGCTGGCCAGCATTTATTGCCCATCCCTAATTACCCTTGTGAAGGTGGTGGTGAGCTGCCTTCTTGCTGCAGTCCACCTGCTGTTGGTTGACCCACAATGCCATTAGGGAGGGAATTTCAGGATTTTGACCCAGCAACAGTGAAGGAACAGCGATATATATCCAAGTCAGGATGGTGAGTGGCTTGGAGGGGAAATTGAAGGTGGTGGTGTTCCCATATAGCTGTTGCCCTTGTCCTTCTAGATGGAAGTGGTCATAGGTTTGGAAGGCACTGTCTGAGGATCTTTGGTGAATTTCAGCAGTGCATCTTGCAGATAGTACAACACTGCTGCTACTAAGCATTAGTGGTGGAGGGAGTGGATATTTGTGGATGTAGTTCCAATCAAGCGGGCTGCTTTGTCCTGGATGGTGTCAAGCTTCTTGAGTGTTGTTGGAGCTGCACTCATCTGGGAAAGTGAGGAGTTTTCCAGCACATTCCTGACTTCTGCCTTGTAGATAGTGGACAGGCTTTGGGGAGTTAGGAGATGAGTTACATGCTGCAGTATTCCTAGCCTCTGACCTGCTCTTGTAGCCACTGTGTTTATATGGTGAGTCCTGTTGAGTTTCTGGTCAATGATAACCCCCAGGATGTTGATATTGGGAGATTCAGTGATGGTAACGCCATTGAACATCAAGGGGCAGTGGCTAGATTGTCTCTTATTGGTGATGACCTTAGCCTGGTATTTGTGTGGTGCACTTGTCAGTCCAAGCCTGGATATTGTCCAGATCTTGTTGCATTTGAACATGAACTGCTTCAGTGTCTGAGAAGTTGCAAATGGTGCTGAACATTTTGCAATCATCGGCAAACATCTCCACTTCTGACCTTATCGTGGATTCATTGATGAAGCAGCTGAAGATATTTGGGCCTAGGACATTACCCTGAGGAACTCCTGCAGAGATGTCCTGGAGCTGCGATGACTGACCTCCAACAACTATGACCATCTTCATATGTGTTAGGTATGACTCCAACCACCAGAGAGTTTGTCCTGAGATACCCATTGATTCCAGTTTTGCTAGGGCCTTTGATGCCCCACTCGGTCGAATGTAGCCTTAATGTCAAGGGCTGTGACTCTCACCTCACCTCTGGAATTCAGCTCTTTTGTCCATATTTGAACCAAAATTATAATGAGATCATGAGCTGAGTGGTCCTGGTGGAACCCAAACTGGGCGTCACTGAGCAGGTTATTGCTGAGCAGGTGCTGCTTGAAAGCACAGTTGATGACACCTTCCATCACTTTACCGATGATCGAGAGGAAACTGATGGGGCGGTAATTGGTCAGGTTGGATTTGTCCTGCTTTTTATGAACAGGACATACCTGGGCAATTTTCCAAATTGTCGGGAAGATGCCCAGTGTTGCGACCATACTGGAAGAGTTTGGCTAGGGGGGGCGGCAAGTTTGAGATGTCCAGCAAAGCAGTCGATCGATGCTTGGGCTCCCAAATGTGGGGCAGACTGCATCAGCAACAACAAACAAGGATTCTGAATTGAAAGAAATACAAGGAAGTCCCTGTTTTACATGGAAGGCATGTTTGAGCCTTGGTGGGGTGAGAAAAAGAGGAAGGTAAAGGGGAAATCCTGGAATTTCTGTGCTTGCATGAGAAGCACAAAAAGCCGGGGTGGGGGGGCGGTGATGGAGGAGTGGACCAGGGTGTCTTGGTGGTAGAAATCCCTTCAGAATGCCAGAAAGGAAGCCACATTGGATAGATTTGATAGTTACATCATGACGGAGGTGATGGAAGTGGCAGAGAATGATGTAACAAATCAAGTTTAGACGGAAGGTGAGGACAAGGGGGAACCCTATCTTAGATCTGGGAACCAGGGGAATGGCTAAGAGCAGAAGTGCAGGAATCTGAATGGATGCAAGTAGAGGCTCTGTCAAGGTATTGTTGGGGAAGGGGAGTAGATTTTACAGGAGAAAGGAATAAGATCCTTAAAGGAAGCCGAGTGTGAGTGAGTCTCTCAGGTACTTTTGGTAGTTAAGAGGGTTTATAGTGGATATTAATCAACCTATTTCATAAATGGAGACAGAAACACTGAGAAACAGAAGGGAAAGGTGGAAGACAGATCATGTAAAGACAAGGACCAGATTTTCTTGTCTTTAAATGAAAGTTAAAAGGTGGAGAGATGATTGGAGGGAAACACACACCTTGTTAGGTTCTGAAAACCACAATATATTCCTGCATTTGGCATATGCTTGGTTGCCAGTGAGATTTCTACTATAATTGGAGCCCAAGCAAGAGCAGGCAGCCAATCAGAAGCTGAAGCTCCCACATTCAGCAGTGCCATGGAATTAGCCATGGCTTGGTATATCACCAAACTTATTCAGATCCCCATGTACAATTCTTTCTCTGGTACATCAATGACATCATTGGTTCTGCTTCCCTCTCTCGTTCTGAACTGGAAATATTGAGCAATTTCACTTCCAATCTCCTCCCTGGTCTCATCTTCGCCGAACCATCTCCAACTCTTCCCTTCCTCAACGCCTCTGTTTCCATTTCTGGGAATAGGCTGGCCACCAGTATCCATTAAAAACACACTGATTCCCACAGTTACGTGGACTATACATCCTCACATCCTTCTCCCTTAAAGACTCCATCCTATTCTCCCAGTTTCTCTGTCAGATCTGTTCTGATGATGCCACCTTCTGCAAGGAAGCCTCAGAAATGTCCACCTTTTTCCTCTATTGAGGATTTCCCAGCACCAGGGCTGACAGGGCCCTCAGCTTTGTCTGACCCATTTCCCACACTTCTGCCCTCACCCCCGCTCTCTTTTCTCCCACCAACAACAATAGGGTCCCCCTGGTCCTCATACCATTCCACCAACCTCCACATTCAAAGGATTATTAGATACCATTTCTGACACCACCAGCTGGATGCCACGACTAGATACCCGTTTCCTACCCCTCTCATCAGCATTTCACAAGGACTGTTACCTCTGGGACATCCTGGTCCACTTGTCCACCTTTCCCAACACCTCCCCCACACCCTCACAGCACCTTCCCATACACTCACAGGAGGTGTAATACCAGCCTGTTTACTTCCTCCCTCCTCACCATCCAAGGCCCCAGACACACTCTCCAGGTGAAGCAGTGATTTACCAGCACTTCACTCAATCTAGTCTACTGTATTCACAGCTCACAATGTGGTCTCCTCTATATTGGGGTGACAAAGCACAGAACCTACACTCTGTCCACAAAAATGGCACTAAGCTTCTAGTTGCCTGCCACTTCAACACAGCACCAACATTTCTGTCACAGGCCTGCTGCAGTGTTCCTGTGAGTCTCAGAGCAAGCTCAAAGAACAATGTCTCATTTTCCGCTTGGGGACCCCACAGCATCTGGGACTCAACATCAAGTTCATTAACTTTAGAACATGATTCCATCCCTCCATGTCTTTTACCCATCCCACGGCCAGTCCTGTTATGAAATGAGTTGCTTTCAGCACGGTCACCCATTCCCACATTCTCCTAGGCCCATTATCGCATATGGGTTGCATTCAGTACAACTAACCCATTTTCTCCTACTCTTAGGTCTTATTGTCACTTATTCAACCTTTTTTTCTCCTGTCCTGGCCTGCTATCCATAATCTCCCTGTTTACCTCCCCCTTTCCATGAGACCATAAGATACAAAAGCAGAATGAGACCATTTGGCCCATCAAGTCTGCTCTGCCATTTGATCATGGCTGATGTGTTTCTCAATCCCATTCTCTGCCTTCTCCCTGTAACCCTTGATCCCTTACTAATCAGAACCTATCTATTGCTGTCTTAAAGACGCTCAATGATTTGGCCTCCACAGCCTTCTGCAGCAATGAGTTCCCCATCAAACGACCCTCTGGCTGAAGAAATTCCTCCTCATCTCAGTTCTAAAGAGTCACCCTTTCACTTGGAGTCTGTGCCCTCAGTCCTTGTCTCTCATACAACTGGAAACATCTTCTCCATATTACTCTATCCAGGCCACTCAGTATTGCATAAATTTCAATCAGGTTTCCCCCTTATTCTTCTAAACACCATCACATACAGACCTAGAGTCCTCAACCATTCCTCATTTGACAAGCTCTTCATCTCCTGGATCATTCTTGTAAACCTCCTGTGGATACCCTCCAACTTCAGCACATTGTTCCCTAGATATGGGACCCAAAACTGCTCGCAATATTCCAAATGCGATCTGACCACTGCATTATAAAACCTCAGCAGTACATCTCTGGTCTTTTATTCTAGCCCTCTCAAAATGAGTGCTAACATTACACTTGCCTTCCACCTGCCATATTTACCTTAAGAGAATCCTGAACTAGGACTCCCAAGTAACTTTCTACTTCAGATTTCCAAAACTTTTACACATTTAGAAAATAGTCTATGCCTAGGGATGGGCAGTAAATGCTGCCTAGCCAGTGACGCCCTCATCCCATGAATGAATAATGTGCTCTCTATTCTTCCCACCAAAGTACTTAACCTCACACTTTCACTCACTGTATTCCATCTGCCACTTCTTTATCCACTCAGCTAACCTGTTCAAATCCTTCTGCACTTCCTCAATACTACCTGTGCCCTCACCTACCTTTATATCATCTGCAAACTTGGCAACGTTGCCCTCAGTTACTTCGTTAATGTATAAGTGAATAGTTGAGGCCCGAACCTGGACCTTAGCAAAACTCCACTAGTCACTGGCTACCACCCTGAAAAAGACTCTTTTATCCCTAGTCTCTGCCTTCTGCCAGTCAGCCAATCCTCTTTCATCTCTCTCTCTCTGGGCTCCAGCTCCAGCTATCAGCTCACATTCACCCCACCCCAACCCATACTGTCCAACCCCATCTTCAGCGTAAATACTACTTTTTCCTAGCTGCCACCAGTTCTGATGAAGAGTCACTGGACCCGAAATGTTAATGTTGCTTTCACCCCACAGATGCTGCCAGACCTGCTGAGTTTCTCCAGAAATTGCTGTTTTTGTTTCTGATCTCCAGCATCCAAGGTTCTTTGTTTTATATTAATATTTTGGTACATTACTTGTTGGACTCCCAGGATAGGGGAGTGATCACAGGGAGATGTGGGATTTGGTGGCATGGAGTCTTGGGGAGGGGGTTTGGAAACAGTGAAGAGTTCTTAGCATCCCACCCTACTGCCCTGAGAGCAGTTGCTCAGTTGTGCACTCATGAGACTGAGGAACCTCCACTAACTGCAAGCCAGTTCGTGCTGGTTAACCAGTTTTTTTTGGTCATTTCTAGAGCTGAAGTATTTGGAGCACCAGCGTGCGTAGGCCTTATGTGGTAATTTATTGGCCACGTAAGGGCCTCAATTGGCAGTTCAGGGCCATCCTGCCCAGGACTTAATTCAGGTGAAAGGGTGAAGGCAGCAAGATTCTGGTGTGTTATTATCCTGCCTAATTACTAATCCTTCCCAACTCCAGGCCCAAAATCTCCAGGACCAGAAGATTCCAGGAAACCAAAGTTGCTGAAATCACCATCTTCAACAATTTTACAAGTAATAAGTAAAAGTATTCAAAAACAATTAAAATCATACCACTTTGTTGATGCAACATATGTTTTTTTTATCCCTCACAGCCCACTTTTGTCATAGAGTCTGGCTGGAGATGTTGCCCACCATTACACCTATCTTCAGCTTCAGACTCCATTGGGGTTTCATGGGCCATAGCTGCTGAAGTGAGGCAACATCACACACAGGAACTCAATCTAATTCTTGCCTCTGTGAATCAAATATTTGGTGAAATAGTGAACTGTTGTAAAGTGAAGGGACAGGCTCAGCCACCTGAGAAATGAACATTGGTTTTCATGACCACAGCTGAGAGTCACAAATAAGCCAAACATTCAGACCTAGAATTCCTCTCTATCCATGCAGAGTGGTGCCATTGTGTGAAGGATCTTGTGGAGTACAATCTATAACCTTGGAAACCTATGATCAGGTACTGAAGATACATGGATTAGGAGTATATACTGATAGCAAAGGTACAGGCATTTTGGAAACAGACTACCACCTGGTCAGATTACCTGTTGCGAAGGCTCACAGTCCAGGGGGAGTTACCAGGTACGCCTCTTAATATTCGACTCTTTTTGTTTTCGACTGTCCGGTCTTCCCGCCTACCGCAGGACTCAAATTCGACTAAGGCTAAAAGGGGTACAGAAGCCAGCATTAAATACAACACACACCATCCAAAGTACAGGGAGTGAACTGACCCAGGGGCTGCTTACTCACCCCAGTCTTGGCACACAAGCCAGGGAACAAGAAATAGGAAAAACCCCAGGGACAATTCACCTCTAGAAACTCCATAGAGGAGAACTATTACTGATATTAAAGGTACAGTCACTGCAAAGTCGGGCTATACCCTAATATGAGAGTTATGGTTATCTTAGTAAAGAACTACACCATGAAATTAAAGGAGCAGTCATCATGGGGTAGTATTACACTCTGGTATTAAAGTATAATCATTATGGAGTTGGACCACATTATTGTATCAAAAGTACGGTCATTGTGAAGTGGAAAAACATCCTGATATTTGAGGCACAGTCATTGTGCTGGGCGATGACACCCTGTTAATAAAGGTATCGTCACTGTGAGGTAGGAATGTAAACTGATATTAAAGGTACAGTTATCATGGTGCAGGATCACACCCTGATATAAAAAGTGCAGTCAGAATAGTGCAAAATTACACACTTTTACTAAATTTAGAGTCATTGTGGAGTAGGACTACACCTTGGTATTAAAGGTACAGTCACCTTGGATAACCATATGGAGACAAGTACTCTACCTGTCAACAAGAACAGGGATGACTAAAGAGCTGAGGGACAACATAAGACTAAAACATAAAACATACAGGTGTAAAAAATAGCATAAATCCTGGCAAAGGGAGTGATACAAATAACAACAAAGGGCCACAAAATAGATAATAAAATTTAAAAAGGAATATGAGAAGAAAGCTGTGAGGTATATCAATATAACATACAAATCTTTTCCAATCATATTAGAAGAAAAGTGGTGATAAACATTATTGTGGGCCCCGTAAACTAGTATTAGTGACAGTGTCAATGACAATAGGGAAATGGCATACGTGCTGAATTATTGCTTGTGTCAGTATTAACAGCAGTGAAAGAGATCAACATATACTGAAAGAACTATTCTTCAATCGGGGATTCAACATAATTAATAAATGCAATTTAACAGTACTGAAGGAAATAATAGCACTGGAGAAATTTCCAAGTCAACATGATTTGCATCCCAGTATTTTAAAGGAAATGGGCTGAGGATATTATGGGTGATATTAATTATAGTCTCATAAACTTCTCTCCATTCAGGGATCATTCCTTTAGGCTGCACATTACTTCACTATTTAAGAAAAGGGAGTGAGGGAAAACAGGTAACTTTTGACCTGTTAATCTAACATCTATGAATGGGAATTTTCTGTAATTAACACTAAAAACCTCAAAAAATTTCACATGGTCAGAGAGATATAGCTTGGATTTGAAAGTGGGTAAGTCATAACTGACAAACCTAATTAAAAATTTTAAACTGTGTTCCTTTTTATGTTCCTTGACTATGTACGATCTATTTGTTGGAGTACACAGTCCCTTTAAGACTTCCACGTGGCCTTGTGTGAATGCTTTTTAAAGAGACAGCTGCTTCAAAACATTCTGTACTTTTCCTGTTCAGTATTTCCCAATTTCTGCACAGCTACCCATCCACATGAGTTAGATGGAAGGTTGGAGGTAACTAAATAGTGGTCAGGGGAATGTTAACAGATCAATGTGGACTTTCTGAAGACATTTGATAAAATCTCTCTCTGGGCATTGAGAGCTAGTGGTGAAGCACATGGAATTGAAGGCAAGTTATTGGTGAAGCACATGGAGTTGAAGGCAAGTTATTGACCTGGTTAGGAACATGGTTGACTGTGAGGAATAGAACAAAAGGGCAATGGGCAGGTTCCCTCGCGTGACTAGTGAATGTCCCACATGGATCTGTGTTGCGTCCTCAGCTATTCACTCTTTTTATTAATGACGCCAATGATGGGATAGAAAAACACATTTGCAAGTTTTCCAATGAACAAAAAGAGGTGTGTAGTGCAGTGTAGCTGGAAGTATTAAAACGACAAGGAGGTATTAATTGATGGAGAGAATGAGTAAAATTGTGACAAATAGGTTTCGATACAGAGAAGTGCGAAATCATCCACTTTGGATCTAAAAATGCTCAAACAGGATACTTATTAAATCAAGAAAAAGTAGAAAACGTTCAAGTCCAAGGGATTTTGGAGTCCAGGTGCACAGATCTTTATAATGTCATGAAGATAACAAAAATAATCAAGAAGTCTAATAGAATTCTGGTTTTGCTTCAGCTATACACTTTGATTAAACCACCAAGAGACATTGCGAGTAATCCTAGGCACTGCATTTTGATAAAGTGATATTGATCTTGGAAGTGTAGTGTAGGTTTTACCAGAACAATATGAGGATTCTATGAGTTAAATTATAAGAGATTACTGAAATTGGGGCTGTCTTTCCTGAAATTTAGAACATTAATGAGTGATTCAATCAAAAAGTTCAATTATTAAAATATGAGATAGACAAAAATTATTCTGCTGGTTAGGGAGTCTGGTTGTAGGGGACATAGGCTAAATTGAGGGGCAGACTATTCGGAAGAAAAATTCCTTTACTCATTCACAGGATGAGGGCGTCACTGAGCAGGCAGCATTTATTGCCCATCCCTAAATGCCCAGAGGGCAGTTAAGAGTCAACCACATTGCTGTGGGTCTGGAGTCACATGTAGGCCAGACCAGGTAAGGATGGCAGTTTCCTTCCCTAAAGGACATTAGTGAACCAGTTGGGATTTTTTCCTGATAATCGACAATGGATTCATAGTCATCATTAGACTCTTAATTCCAGATAATTTATCGAGTTCAAATTCCACCATCTGCCGTGGTGGGATTCAAACCCAGGTCCTCAGAATGTTATCTGGGTCTCTGGATTAACAGTCCAGCGATAATACCACTAGGCCATCGCCTCCCCTAATTTCCCAATTAGGAAACAAACGCATAAAGGGTGGCAGAAGTTTGGACCACCCTTCCACAAATAGGAATTAATGCTAGATCAATTGTTAATTTTAAAATCTGAGATTGATAGATCTTTTAAAACTGGTTCTTAAAGGACAACTGGCATTAAGGGATAAAGGGATACAAGGTGGGTATGTGGAGTTAGTTCATGGATCAGAGAAGGAATGAGGGACAAAACGGCCTCTTCCTGTTCCCAAGTTCCTTGCATGGTTTGGGAGAAATGGGTAGAAAAGTGAGCAGAGGTGTAGAAAATGGGGCAGAACCCATCAAAGTCTGGTAATACGTTGGCACAGAATATTTGCTTGAGGAAACAGGAAATCATTATAGAAATAGAAGTTTCATCAATAGGACAGATGAGACAGAGGCACTGGGAGAATGGAATGGAATCCTTACTGTAAGTGGGCATTAAGAAGTATAGTCAAAGTTGCTGTGGAAGTCAGCAGGTTTATTAGTTAACAGTTTAACTCCAGAAATGAGATATTGAAGTCAAGAAAGGAAAGAGAAGGGAAGAATCATTGATGGACCACCAAAAAGGTACAAGACGGAGGCAAATGTAAACAAAATTGATGGTTTTATTCCAGTCAGGGCAAGAACAGGTAGCAGTACTGATATAGTCATTACTGGAAAATGAGGGGAGTGGGGGCCCTGGTTTGGATTGTCAGAGTCGTGGAATTTTATAGCATGGAAAGAGGCCTTTCAACCCATCGTGTTAGTGTCTGTCATCAAACATCTGTCTATTCTAATCCCAGTTTCCAAAGCTAGTCCCATAACCTTGTTTGCCTTGGCATCACAAGTGCCACATCTAAACACTTCTTAAATGTCTGGAGAGTTCCTGCTTCTATTATTCTTTTAAACAATGTGTTCCGATGCCCACCACCTTCTGGGTGAAAAACCTTTTCTTCCAATCCTATCCAAAACTCATGCCCCTTACTTTAAAATTATACCCCCAATTATTGATCCCTCCATTAAGGGAAAAGGTTTCTCCCTATCTACCCTGTCAATGCCTCTAAGGGCTTTGTACACCTCAATCACATCCCTTCATCCTCTGCTCCAAGGAAAACAACCCCAACCCATCTCGTCTCTTCATAGCTGAATCACTCCAGCCCTGGCAACACCCCAGCTAAGAAATGTTCTGCGCTATGTTCTTGTGCTATCTATCCATAACATTAATTAAGTACATGTATTCCATTTACATGAAGATCTCTTGTGAGTTTACTTACAGCTAAACTGTTACACACAATGTAGTTTAATCTCTAGACACATCCCATGCCTAGGGTGACAGTGTAGAATGATTGTGACTCTTTGTCATATGATGACATTCAAGTACTTGCTTACTTACATGTTGAGCGTCTTAAAGGGACATCATTAGAATCATAGAATTATACAATCCCCACAGTGTGGAAGCAGGCCATTAGGCCCACTGAGTCCATTCTGATCCTCTGAAGAGCAGCCCACTCCGACCTAACCCCTTACCCTATCCCTGTAACCCTTCATTTCCCATGGCTAATCCACCTAGACTACACATCCCTGGACACTATGGGCAATTTAACACGGTCAATACACCTAAACTGCATATCTTTGGACTGTGGGAGGAAACTGGAGCACCTGGAGGAAACCCACACAGACACTGGGAGAATGTGCAAACTCCACACAGACGGGCGCCCGAGGGTAGAATCAAACCGGGTCCTGGGTGAGGCAGCAGTGCTAACCACTGAACCACCGGGCCGCCCTATTGCCACCATGCCATCATTTTCCAAAAAGGAATTAAGATCTTAATTTGGAAGAACAGCCCTCTTTCTAACCCTTCTGCCAGTGGAAAGAATTTCTCCCTGTCTACTCCATCAAAAAAAACCTATAATTTTGATACCTCAAGTAAATCTCTCCACAACCTTCTCTGCTCTAAAGAGAATGATCCCAGATTTTCTCGTCACCCCATTTCTTTAAAAAAATCTTGATAAATTTGACTGGATGGATGATTGCTGGGAAATCAAAGCTACTCAACATAACCATGGAGACATATTCTGTTTTCTCTTTGCTTCTGATTGTAAGTTCAGCTGCTCCTATCGTCAGTTACCTGGATCCTCCTTGTTTGTTGATTTGGCCTGTCCTTCTGTAATTGAAACAGATGATCATTGCACAATTAGAATAAGTTTGACTGGAAATTTCTCTGCAAATGCGATCTCTGAGGAATTCTGTCCTTGTGTCTATCATTTGAGAGGAGGAGGGAGTTAGTCGCATTCCATACTAACAACCTGCCAATCACTGATCACCAGGCACAGGAAAGAGGAAAGTGAGACAGAGAGCTGTAATATCAGGCCTCTGTCCCTTCCAATTTTCACAACACAATCAAAGGCACCAATAGCAAAACAACCAGAGTGTGCCCACCCAGTAAATGTCCTAAGCTACAGAAAATCTCCAGGCTTGTAAAATAATACAATTTCTGTGACAGTAATGCAGCAAATGTACGTAATCTCAGATGTTCTGTGCCTGTAATACAGAACACCATCTCAGTGCCTGCTCTGTGGGCACTATTTCTTGTCCTGTGCTGTGGAACAATGTGCCAATTTTCTGAGGAGTGGCAATGCAATCTTGTGCCATTCGCCCCTCCTCCTGCTCTTTTTTTTTACGAAAGGAGAGAGCTCCACATTTCCAAATGGAGTTTCCAATGAGAGTTTTCTTTAGAAAGGCAGAGTGCTTCCATTCCAACAGTTCTCTCGTGGTGCAGAACTGTTAGGAGGCAAACTCCGCACGCCCCCGTTTCACAGCAGTCAGCTGCCACATTCTGAAATTTACATTCCAGAATCTCACACAGTCAAATGGTAAATACACCAGATAAGTGTGAGGTTAGGGTGCCAGGCAGGTAGAGAGTAAGGTGCGAGGTATATAGTTGCCAGTTGGGTAGTGTGGGGTTGGGGGGGAGGGGGGAGGATATCAGGGTGTGAGGTGCCAGGTGTGTAGAGTGCAAAGTGGGTAAAATGCCAAGAAAATAGGGGTTAGGGTGCTAAGGAGAGGGTGCCAGGTGCAGGGTGGAAAGGGTCCCAGTAAGTGAGGTAGTGTTGAGTAGATCAGGTAGCTCTGGCAATAGAGGGAGCAGAGGCAGTTCAGGTCAGGCAAGGGGGTTTGGAGGGAGGGAATGGGTCTAGAGTGGGGGAGGACAAAGACAGCCTCTAGAGTGGGGACGGGAGGAAGGTTCTAGAATCAGGAAGGGTGAATCAGCTCCCAGGAAATTAAAGGGGGGTGATCAGGTACAGAGTGGGGGAAGGGGCTGGAATAGGCGAAGGGCTCAGGACCTGGGTGGGAGAAGAGAGGGGTGGGTCCAGAATGAGGGCAGGGAGAGTGTTGGGACTTGAGGGGAAACAGGGGGGTATCAGCACAGGACTCAGAGTGTGTAAGTCATTTGGGAGGAATGTAGTTGGGCGTGGGTCAAGAATGAGAGCAATTACTCAGGACTTAGACTACATATTTAATAATCTAACTTTTCATGAATAATTTTTAAATTAATTTAATTAGAGCCTCCAAATTCTCCAATTTTAGTGGAAACTTTCAGAGTGACACTGTCCTGCGCCTGTAATGTGTGATACTGTCCCTGTGCCTGTAATGTGTGACACTATATCTGTAATGCAATGTTAACTCTGTGTCCATAACATGTTACTCTATCTTTGTAATATACATTATCTCTGTAACATGCGATGCTATGTCTGTGTCTGCAATGTACATTTCTATCCCTGCATTGTGTGTAATGCATGGTAATATCTCAGTAATCGAGAATGATTTCTCTATTATCTGTGATAATATAATATTGACACTAGCTCTGCAACATGTGATATTACTACACAAATGTGACATTCTCTGTCCCTGATGAAAGAAAAGTTGTATACTGTATATAGCCTGTACATTGGCCTGTTCTCCAGGATGCTAGCTCTGAAATAGTTTGCATTTCATTCTGTGATCATAGCTGTCCGACCTGTATTGCAAACACATTTAAATCCCTGATCCCCATTCAGCCAGTTAATAATGACAGTTAGTCTCTTACTGCAAGTACGAATGGCACAATAATCCCACTGCACTTTGGGATCACTGGTGTAACACCAGGGCCCGTGACTGTCACCATCAGGGTTTCGACAATAGTTTTTCAGAAGACCAGCATTAGGGTGAGTCTGAGGAGTCACTCTATGGGAAAAAGAATTTTAGGAAAACAGTCAAGATGTGGCAGATATTAAGCAATAATCTCAGTAGTAGAGAACAAAGTTCAAATTGGCATGAATCCCAATGATGCAAACAATCCTGGAAGTTAAAACTAATCTATTTTAAAAATCACAATACTTGAGGTGAACAAAGCTTAAAAATCAACACTGCTCAAAACACAAAGGCCCTGAAATTAGTAAATCACTGATCCCAACACAGTCAATAAAGATAACATAAATCCCAATAAGATACAGAGTCCCTGCAATTAACATATCCCGAAAATATTCACAGTGCATGTAATAAACTCTTCTCCCAGTAATATACGTAGTCCCAGTGATTAATGCTCATCCCAGTAATATATATATATAGTCCCTGAGGTTAACATTAATTCCAGTAAGATACAGCCCCTGTGATTATCACTGATCCCTGTAATATACACAGTCCCAGTCATTAATACAAATCCCAGGGATATACATAGCCTTTGTGATTCACACTCATCCCAGTTATATGAACTAGGTAATCTCAGAAATATAAATAATCCCAGGGATTAGCACTATTATTGATAATAGACACTATGCCAGGGATTAACACAATTTTCCATAATATTATACAATTTCCATGATTGAGACTAAAACTTTGCAGTCCCTGTGATTAACACTAATCCCAGTAATTTAAATAGTCCTTGCAATTAACACTAAAATCAATGATATACGTAGTTCCTGTGCTTAACACTATTCCCAGAAATATACACACTCCCAGTGATTTACAACCATTCCTGTAATAGACAATCCCTGTGACCAATGATATACACAGCAACTGTGATTAATACAAATCCCAATCCCATTGATTCACGCTATAACATACAAAATCACTATGATCTGTACAAATCCCCAGTTAAATACACAGGTCCTGTGATTTGCCAAGATGAGGAGAAATTTCTTCATGCAGAATGGTGTGCCTCTGGAATTCACTGCCAGAGAAACCAGTTGAGGCCAAAACATTGCATGTTTTCAAGAAGAAATCAGACATCATTCTTCGCGGTATGAGAATGTGAATATTTTTTACTTTGAATGGTTAAATCAATAAGCTTCACTGGGACAATCTTGCACTGAGAGTTAAATTTCTCAACAAAAGATACTGGATTATGGTCAGCATATATTACTATCTCTTTGCAACCAAATCATACATAGATGTCAAAATATTGAAGAGCAGATAATAATCCCAAAATCAACTTTTTGTACTTCTTCCAATATTGGTTTAATTTCTTAGAAGTGTACCTCACTGGCTTCTCTATCCCTGATTCATCATCTTGCAATATGACTACATTAGGCAGTCGCATTAATTGCCATTTTGAAAGGTTTCATAAATTCAGACGACAAAAACTGATTCATTTATTAGCTTGGCCTTCATCTGCTCAAAGGTTGCTTAGCACTCTGCCGACCATACCACCTTTGTCAATTTATTAACAAATCTGTTAAAGGTACAGATATTGTACTAATTTTAGGCAGAAATTTCTGACAAAACAATGCATTCCCAATGATCTGATGGTTTCCCGTTTAGTTTTAAAAACAGGGAATTCTATCACAGCCTTCACTTTTGCTGTTCTTGATAACACTTGACCTCACCCCACAACATTTCCTAGGTAATTTACCTGGATTTTCACCAATTCACTCTGGGCAAGATTTATTATTTAGCCAAATAACAGGTCTCCTAGTTGTTTTACATACTCATTCCTCAGTGTTAATGTATATCACAGCATTGTCCAAAAAAATTTTCAGTTTGGCACTTTAGTTAAGACTTGATTCATAAATCTTTGGAATGTAGCTGGGGCATTTTTAAACCCAAATGGCAGCATTCACCATTAATATACTCCATTTTCTGTAACCTTAGAAAAACGTGAAGCACTACCAACCATATCAATACAATCTTCCAACTGAGGAATTAGGTATGAATCTGTTTTCATTCTTGCATTAACTCTTCTGTAAACTATGCAAAATTTAGTTGACCCATCTGGTTTCAAAACTAATCCACCGGTGAACTCCAACTGCTTTGGTTAGGTTCAATCAGGTGATTTTCAACATGTGTTGAATCTTCATTTCTACTTGAGGTTTTCGTCCCTGGTTTAGCCAACAGGGCATGGTTTTATCAATACTGATTCCCCGACATCCACATCATGTCTGGCTAACATGGTACATCCAAGTGTATGTCTGCAGATTTCCTTGAATTTCCTAAGTAATCTTACTAGAGCTTCCTGTTGTCCTTTCTCTAAATATGAAAATATGTTGGCTAACTGACCCAGGATTTCAGTATTAGCTAGTTGAATTGTCTATTTTTCCTTCTGCCTCATTCCTACTGTCCATGATATCTCCACTCCTCTTACTACCTGTCATACTTGTTCTTTCTTATCTTCCTCCCGATGTTGATATTGCTTCAACATATTTATATGACATAACAAATTCTTCTTGCAATCAAGAGTATCTATCAGATACATCACTTTTCTAACCCTCATTACTACCTTGTAAGGACCACTAAATCTCACATTCAGAAGTTCACTTTGTGAAGGGCTTGAAATGTTCTACTTGTAGCATGTTTGTGTGCCCAATCTTTTATCTTTGCTTGTGAAGTTTTCAAATGCTCCTGTGCTATTTTGCTTGTCCCTGTGAGTCTCTGAAGAAACGTGGACATGTACTCTAACATTTAAGGTTTGTCATGTTGCATTAAACACTTAACCAATTTTAATGGATCTTTTATCTCATCACCACAGATTTATTTGAATGAACGAGACCCAGTAGATTCATTAGGGAATCTCTGGTGGCAAAGAGTAAGAAATCCTTTGTCCTAATCATGTGGGTATTCTTGACAATGGATCTTAATCATTGTTTTGGGAGTCTAATGATAACTCTCCAAAACTCCTTGTGTTTATTGATGATAGGCGGTGGACTTCAATTATGTTGTACCTGGGTTATTGAACATTTCCTGAAAAAGCTTAGACATAAAGTTAGAAGTTTGATCTGTTTTTATTTGAATTGGTACCGCTTAATGTGTAAAAAAACTGAATTAGGTTTTCCACCACTATCTCAGCTATGATTGCCCTTAAACAAATAGCTTCTTGAAATCGGATTGTCTTTTCCATATCTGTAAAGATACACTGTTGATCTGTTTGCATTTTTGGTACTGGTCCTACACAATTCACAAACCCTCAAGTGAATGGTTCTTCAAAAACTAATATGGGAATTAAAGGTACTATTTAGATTACATTATGACATTTTCTCACTACTTGATGTTTATGGTGTAGAACTAGTGGATGGTGTCTGTATGGACTTCAGCAAGGTGCTTGACAAGGTTCCACATAGTCGACTGGATAGCAAGGTTAGATCACATGAAATATAGGGAGAGCAGATCATGTGAATATAAAATTGACTCAAAGGTAGGAGACAGAGGGTGGTGGTGGAGGGTTGCTTTTCGGACTGGAGGCCAGTGACCAGTGGTATGCTGCAAGGATTGATGCCGGGTCACTGCTTTTTGCCCTCATAGAATCCCTACACAGTGTGGAAACAGGCCCTTTGGCCCAACAAGTCCACACCGACCCTCAGAACACCCACCCAAACCCATCCTCCTATAACCCACCTAATCTACACATCCCTGAACACTATGTGCAATTTAGCATGGCCAATCCACCTAACCTGCACATCTTTGGACTGTGGGAGGAAACCGGAGCACTCGGAGGAAACCCACGCAGACACGGGGAGAATGTGCAAACTCCACACAGACAGTCGCCCAAGGGTGGAATTGAACCCGGGTTCCTGCCGGTGGCATTTATATAAATGTTATATATAATGTTATATAAAGGGTTTATATAAATGTTATATATAATTATATAAAAATAAATACACGGATGTGAACATAGGAGGCTTGGTTAGTAAGTTTGCATATGACACCAAAATTGGTGGTATGGTGGACATCAAATAAGATTACCTCAGAGTACGACAGGACCTTGAACAGATGGGCAAATGGCCCAAGGAGTGACAGATGGAGTTTAACTTAGATAAATGAGGTGCTACATTTTGGATAGGTATATCACTCCTACCAATCATTACCTGGGAGAAAGTCAACTCCCTCCACAGGCATTCTATTTTAACAACAACAACAACTACTACTACCATTTCTCTGGACAACAAGTCACATCCTAATTTTACTTTATATAATGAAACCAGGATATAGTCTTCACTCTCTAGGATGCTATTTACTGACACCTTGGCTTTTATTGCACTCTCTGAGGAAACATTAAATCCTTCTCCAGCAAGAGTTTGAATTGCCCTTTTGTCTCTTAGTATTGTAGTGGGCCTTAGTGATGTCACTCGAAAGAAAAAGGAGACAAAACCCCTTCACATCTCATCTACCCTATTCACTTCACTTACACGCTCAGTCTTTGCCTCCAGTTTCCTTGTAGCTATAACTACAACAACTTGATCCGTGGTATTTTCCTTTAGAATTTGGAGCCTCTGTAACAAACCCCATCAAATCCTATGGGTTTCCTCTGTAACTTCCAGCATTCTGAATATAGATGTCCCATGTTATTACAATGGAAACACTTAGAACCTTGATTTTCACCTCCACCCTCAGCTCCTTTCTTTCTGATCTGAAGAGGGGATCTAGGAGCATTCCTAGCTGTTTTTTCTTTATTCTGGTCACGTACCTTCTTTTCACTCTCCCACCCACTATCCTTTTGAGTTTATGTGGGTAACGGAAAACAGGTTTAGTTTTATGGATCGGCTCACATTCATCAGCCATTATTGCTTCCAGTCCAGCAGTTGTAGCCCTCTGTTCTTTAACATGGGTTAATTACAAAAAAGTCATGAGATTTTAAATTCTCAGCAGAGAATAATCTCTCTGAGAGCTTCATATATGGTATTTACTATTAATGCCTATTCCCACCTGTCAAAACAACTTTGTTTTACTATTCTAATTCAACGTAAGTTTTCCCAGGCAGTTCCCTGAAGTCGCAATATTTTTGCGGATATTTCAGAAACTAAATCACACGCACCCAGATTAGCCTTTTTTTCACAGCATCATAATCAATTTAAACGTTCTCTGACAGTGAAACATCAATTTCAAGAGTCCTACCTGTCAATCTGCTCTATATGGGCAATGTCCGGTTTTCCTTTAGAAAATACACAGTAACATACACAGTCCCAGTGATTTATCCTAATCCTAGTAACATACCCAATCACTGATCCTAACATAAATCCTAGTAATAGACACAATCACAGTGATTAATACTACTCTTAGCAATGTACACAGTGCCAATAATTAACACTAATCTTGGTTATACTTACAAACCCAGTGTTTAACTCTGTTTCCAGTAATATACACAGCTCCAGCAAATTAACATCATTCCTTGTGATATACACAGATCCAGTTATTAACCCTAATCTCAGATACTGCATATTCACAATCCCAGTGAATAACACAAATCCCAGTAAAATAGACACTGAATGTGATTAATGCAAATCCCATTTATACACAGTCCCTAAGATTAAAACTCATTCACATCATTAATACGCATAGTCCAGTTGAATAATTCTGATCTCAGTTACCACACAATTGTATACACACTCCCAGTGAGTGAGACTCATCCCAGATATATGCATACTCCCAGTGATTAACACTAACTCCAGTTATCTACATTGTACCTGATTTAACAGTATGCCCAGTAATATACACACAGTCCACGTGGTTAACATGGACCTCCAGTCGCATACATAAATTTGTGATTATAACAAAGCCCAGTTATAGACATAAATCACTGTGATTTACACTATTCTTAGACACATGCACATTGCCTGTCATTGATATTAATCTTAGTATTAGGCACAGTGCCTGTGACAAACACTATTCCTAGTAACATACACAAGCAGACCACATGATTAACACGGTTCCCAATAACATATATAGTTCCCATGACTAACACTAATCCCAGTGATAGACATATGATTTACAGAATCCCAGTTTATAGACGCAAATCCCTGCATTTAATTAATTCTTCATAATAGGCACGGTGCTCATGATTAATACTAATCTTAGTAATAAGCATGCTGCCTGTGATTAATACAAACCTGAGTAATAACACCATGCCTCTGTGATTACCATTAATCTCAGCAATAACCACAGTGCCTGTGATTAACACTCATCTCAATACTTCACACAGTGCCTGGGATTAATGCTAATCTCAGTAATAGGCACGGTCCCTCTTATGATCACGTATCTCAGTAGTAGGCATGCTGCCTGTGATTAACATGAATCTCAGTAATAATTTTCTCCCAATTATTAAATGACATTTTAACAGTCATAATCTAATAAACAAATCAGTAGGGGTTTATTTAAAACAGCAATTGCAACAGAGCAAATTGTTTCTGTGCACAAAACACTCAAGCCAGACTGACCAATTGGCCAGAGTCGTAACATTTTATAAGCACAGCACCTTCAGTCCTTCAAAACAAAGTCTCTTAAAGTACACATGTAAGAGTAAGGGGACATTCTAAGCAATGTTCTGAGCTTAATGATTGTCTCAGAAGGCTTTTAATAGTGTGATATTGCCTACCGTGGTTTGTGAGGACTATTGGTGTTCCACATTTGGCACGGAATTCCCTTCCTGGTTTTACTAACAAATCCCCGGTAGGTTGTCCCATTGCCATTGTAACAATCTGGGATGGAACAAGTGTTAGTGTAAATTAACATTCCAACTATTTAGGAACAAATAGAGATCAATATTCTGAGGGCAGCTGCCAATAAGGAGTCATTATCTTCAGCAAATAAAACAAGAAGAAAGGCTTGGCATTTATCCCTCAGTCATAGCTTGCTGAGTGAGTGCTGTATCAATCAGTGAGTGCTCACTCTCTTTTGGACAATGCCGTCTCTCTCAGTCAGGAACACTTCTGTCACTCTCTGAGTCAGTAACATCTCTATCAGTCAGTGGTCTCTCAATCAGTGAGATCTTTCACAGCCTTTGGTCAGTTCCAATGACAGATTCTTGCTTCAATGCTGTTAGTCAGGTGACATTACCTGAACCACTTATTGTCTCCATTAGTAGCTATTCATTATCCTTGGCTGATCGTCATCCACTCCTTTGTCTGTCCAACTGTTCTTCTGTCTCTTTGGGTTCTACTCCCACCTATTGTTTATTCCTTAGCCCCTCCCTTCACCCTATCTTCCACATAAAAACAAATTTTTTCTTCGCCACCATCAGTTCAGCGGAAGGGTCACTGAACCTGAAATATTAACTCTGATTTCTCTCTATAGATGCTACCAGACCTGCTGAGCTTTTCCAACAATTTCTGTTTTTGTTTGTGTTGACATTACCTTCAGGTTCAATGTCATCATTGCAGCGTTCAAGTTGGAAACAGAATGCAGTCCGGACCCCGCGATCTTTCGTGAAACACCATGGGGCTTCCGACCCATCAGGATTTCGACAGTAATTCTCGTCCAACCCCCTGGAACAACAGATTAAATTTTGGTCTGGAATTTCCACTTGATTAATGGACAACTCTCAAAGTACTTTGCAGCAAACAAATTGGTTTTGAAGGCTGGCCTTGCAGCTTTGTGAGAAAAACAGTTGCTTATTTTCATAAACTGAAGTCCCACTTGTAGCAAAGTGATATTCACCAGATTATTTCATTTTAGAATACTAGTTGAGGGTTACTGTCCACAATATACAGGGAAGCTTTCTTAAAATTCTTTTGAATAATGCCAATGGGATTTCCACATCGACCTGAGGGAACAGATAGGGTTTTGAGTTAATATCTCTTTGAAGTTTGGCACCTCCTACTCCCATCGCAGGGAAAATGTTCAACTCTCTGGCGTGGAATTTGAAACAAAAACCTTCAGTTTTGGGAGTCATTGAACCAAGGTTGAACCAAGCAAGAGGGGCACTTGATATGAAACTGTGCTACATAGTGGCTGTGAATGCATCTCAATGTAAACACTGACTGTGAAGCAGCCTTATTGTACAAAATTACTCCAGAGATGGAGCTACTAGATTTAACAGTGAACTGACTATTTATACATACATACTGTTATTTATATATACATACTGGAATGCAATGGGGTTAGACACAGGGCCTATTAGTGAAATGTATTTCACTGGCTGTGAACTGTACTCTGATATTCTGAGAGAGTGAAAAGTAATTTGGCCAGAAATTGCTTGAATGGTGAAATTGGCAAAAGCACTGTTTCATCAATCACCAAACTTCCTGGTTTCTCCACCAGAGCATTTAAGCCAAACTTTTCTGGAAAACAGATTAGAAAACAGTTCACAGCAGGGTAAATCAGAAAAAGCACAGATAGATAGATTGTTCACATAACTGAATTATGGTAAAATGATTTAAAATCAGGTTTACTCAACTTAAATTCAACATGACAGAAGCAAAAATCATAGGAGCAAAATCCATCCTGTGTACAGCAAACACTAGCAAAACAATCAACAGACAGAGAGAGGTACGGGTTTGAGATTGAGCAAGATAATAGCTAGGCTAGAAAAGAGAACAGACAGACAGAGAGAGATGGGATATAGACAGAAAGTTAATGGAGAGAGAAATAATGGGGACAGAGACATTTATATATGTAGACAAAGAGAAAATAAGTAGAGAGAGAAAGAAAACAGAAAGAGCGATAACAAATAGAGAGTGAGAGATAATGGATATTCAAGTAAGAGATCTTTAGAGATTAAAGGCTAAAGGGGTACGAGGAATATGGTACCAACATAAAGGATCAGCCATGATCATATTGAATGGTGAATGGCCAACTCTTGTTCTTTGGTTTTATGCATAAGGAGAGAGAAAACTGATAAAGACAGAGAGAACATGGGTAGAAAGAGACAGTGCAATTTGATAAAGAAAACGGAGAGGGAAACAGATAAGATTGGAGACAGTGTTTATAGAGAAAAGTGACAGAGAGAGGCAATGGATAAAGAGAGAGGGATATCGGGCAGATAAACTTATCAGATAGATGGGAAGAAAATAATTGATAATGGGTAGAAAGAATGATAATAGACAAAGAGATAATGCATTGAGAGAGAAAACAGATAATGGAAAGTAAAAGAAAGAGTTAGCAGATGGATTGAGAAAATAAAGAATGAAAGTTCTTGGACAGAGTGAGAAAATAAAGAGAAAGAAAGGACAGACAGAGTGAGATAATAAATAAACAGAGAGGGATAGTGGATCAAAAAAGTGACAAAGATAAGGGATAGGAAGAGAGTGGGGCAACGGACAGCGAGAGGGAGAAAAATAACGGATAGATAACTGGAGAAAAAAGACAGCGAAAGAGAAAACATTTTGAGAAAGAGATAACTCTGAGGGAGATAAAGTATAGAAAGAGAGATATCAGCTAGAGAGAGACAATTGATCAAAAAGGGATGAGATAACAGGTTGAGAGGGAAACGGAGAGATAACGGCTAAAGAGAGTGAAATAACAGATGGAGAGTGAAAATGGATAGAGGGAAGGAAAACAGACATATGGCTGATTGTCCAACTCAGTAGCCGAATCCTGTCTTCTCCCCACAGCCTTTGATCCCATTCACCCCAAGTGCTATTTCTAGCCACCTATTGAATACATTCAATGTTTTGGTATCAACTACTTCCTGCGGTAATGAATTCCACAGGCTCACCACTCTTTGGGTGAAGAAATGTCTTCTCATTTCCGTCCTAAATGGTCTACCCCGAATCCTCAGACTGTGACCCCTGGTTCTGGACATACCCACTACCGGGAACACCCTCCCTACATCTACCCTGTCTTGTCCTGTTAGAATTTTATAAGTCTCTATGAGATCCCCCCCTCATTCGTCTGAACTTCAGCGAAAACAATCCCAACCTAGTCAATCTCTCCTCATTCGTCAGACCCGCCATCCCTGGAATCGGCCTGGTAAATCTTCACAGCGCTCCCTCAAGTGCAAGAGCATCCTTCCTCAGAAAAGGAGACCAACACTGCACACAATATTCCAGGTGTGGTCTCACCAAGGCCCTGTACAACTTCAACAACACATTCCTGCTCCTGTATTTGAAACCTCTCGCAATGAAGGCCAACATACAATTTGCCTTCTTTACCACCTGCTGCACCTGCATGCTTACCTTCAGTGACTAGTGCACACTCCCCTCTCCCAATTTACAGCCATTCAGGTAATAATCTGCCTTCTTGTTTTTGCTTCCAAAGTGAACAACCTCACATTTATCCAAATTATACTGCATCTGCCATTGATTTGCCCGCTCACCCAACCTGTTGAGATCATGCTGAAGGATCTCTGCATCCTTGTCACAGTTCACCCTCCTAACCAACTTAGTCTCATGTGCAAACTTTGAGATGGATAGAGATAGCATTTAGAAAGAGACAATGAATGGAGAGGTAATGAATAGAGAGCAAAATAACAGTTAGCGAGAAAGAAATAACAGATCAAGAGAGAGATAAGGCATAAAGCGAGATAATGGACAGAGATAACGCATAGAGAAAGAAAGATAATGGAAAGAGAGTAAACGGACATAGAAAAGGCATTTTGAGAGAAAGAGAGAGACAAATGATACAGAGTTAATGGATAGAGTGTGATCGTGGATCAAAATAGGGTTTGTTAACAAATAGAGAGTACAAGATAACAAGCGGAGAGAGATGAATTAACAGATACAGAGAGAGGGATAACAGATAAACAGAGAAAGATTTAGACAGACTGCAAATAGAAAGGACAATATAATGGACAGAAAAAGAAAAATAACAGACACAGAGAATGAGATAACAGATAGAGCAAGATGACAGATCGCGAGAAAGAGATAATAGATAGAAGGAGTTATATAATGGATAACAGTTAGAGGGAGATATAAGGGATAAAAAGAGATAATGCAGAGAGAGAGGGGTAACAGATGATAGTGGGAAAGATAATTGCAAGAGGGAAAAAAGAGATATCATATATAGAGAGATTACAGATAGACAGGTAATGCATAGACAGAGAGAAATAGCTGACAGATAATCGATAGAGAAGGAGGTGAAAACAGATGGAAAGAGCAGGATAAAAGATTGAAAATGATAGCATTTAGAATGATAGAAAAACAATGCACAGAAAGAAGAGATAATAGATTGAGAGACAGACAGAACAGATAGAGTGAGGGAGAACAAATAGGGTGAGATAACAGTTACAGAGAAAAAGATGAGGGGGCGTGAAAGAAAAATAACTGACAGAGAGGGAGCGAGAAAACTGCAGGAAAGAATACTGATACAGAAAATGATAAAATGAATACAGAGATAAATGGAGAGAGAGACATAACAATAGAGAGAGATAACATATAGAGGGAAAGGGATAATGAATAGAAAGAGAGAGGTAACGTATAGATAAATAGAGAGGGATCATGATTAGGTAGAGAGATAACGTTAAGAGCAAGAGATAATGGTGAGAAACAAGCGAAACTGATCATGATTCTGTGAGAGCAGAAACCCATGAAGTGAAATCAGACTGGATGGAAGGGAATCCCTGATCAGAAAAAAAAGGAATGCATATTGGAGGTGCCAATATGGCCTACTTCCTGGGACTGTACTTGCTTCAAAGTTGCTAAATCTCCAGTTCTGATGTGAGATTATCAGCTTTTGTACAAAAGTAGTGTGACCTGCCATGTTTGTATTGCCTGCCTTTTTTCTTTATTTCCAACTTTCAGCAACCTCCCTGCAATATGCTGGTCCCATTTTGCTGTGGTAATACGCAGTGGCTAAGTTTTATTATAATTTAGACTCCTTGATAATATTTCAAACCTTGCATTGCTCCATACTTGCATGGGTAGTTTTCTGGTGTGAATTCATGTCTGTGAGGGAATTGCTCATCCCAACGTTGACAGGGGGTTCTGGCTGATGTTTGGTTTATGGTTCCTCTGTATCCTACTCCATTATGTTTGAAACATGTTTTGGTGATTTCCACGTCTTTCAGTCTGTGCTCCCCGTCTTTTGTACCAAAAATAAAGCACAAACAACATAAAACATTAAAGGTGAACATGAGCAGTTCAAACATCTACATCTGTGACTTTGATACAGTCACTCAGTCAGAGACGTCTAAGGCACAGAAAAACACCTTTTCGGCCATCAAGTCTGTGCCAGTCAAAAACAACCACCTAACTATTCTAATCCCACTTTCTAGCCCATAGCCTTGTATGTCTTGGCATCACAAATGCACATGTAAATACTTCTTGAATATTATGAGGGTTTCTGCCTCTACCACCCTTATAGACAGTTCCACCACCGTTAAAGATGTAAGATTCTATTTTTCTCATTATCCAATCCCGTATATCCCTCATATCCACGGTTTGCGGGATTTGTTGGTCCCATCCTTTATCTTTATTGGAACGTATTGTCCTGTACTCTCCATATTTCTTTCTTGAATGAATCCTACTTTTCTGACACAGGCTTAACTAAAAATATCTGCTTCCAGTCCACTCTAGCCAAATCATATCTGATCTTATTAAAATTTGTCTTCCCCCACATCAGAACTTTGATTTCAGGCCCATCCTTGTCCTTTTCCATAACAATCTTGAATCTAACAGGGTTATGATAACTATATGTAAAATAATCCCCCACTGATACTTCAATCACTTCCCGGCTTCATTACCTAAGGTTAAGTCCAGCAGCATCCCCTTTCTTGTAAGGCTTTCCATGTACTGGCTGAAACTTAAGTTGCTTAATTTTAATAATTCCTCTCCCTCCAAATCTTTCACAGAATAACTATCTCAGTTAATATTGGGGAAGTTGAAATCCCCTGGTATCACTACCCTATTACTTGTACACTTCCCTGAAATTTGCCTCTATATCTGCTCTTCTATCTCTCTCAAACTGATAGGGGTCTGATAGTACATTTCCAGCAATGTGATTGTTCCTTTTCAGTTTTTATGTTCTATCTGTATGGCTTAATTTGAGGAACCTTCTAAGGTGTCATCCCTCCTTATTGCTGTAATAAATTTCCTGATCAATATTGCTACACCTCCTCCTCTTTTACATTCTTCACTGACTCACTTCCCTGTATCCTGGAATATTGAGCTGTCAATCCTGCCCCTCTCAGTGACAGCAATGACATCATACCCCTATGTTTTAATTTGTGCCAGCGACTCATCTGCCTTGTAGGTCAGATTCATTGTATCTATCCAACCTTGTCAAACTCCCTCTGCATTCTCTGGCTCATAATCTCTCTGCCTTCCCAACTTGCTTGTTGTCTCTTCTAAGCATATCCCCCACTGTTAAACCTTTACCCCCTTGCCAAATTAGTTTAAGCCCTGGCCAACCTAGCAACCTCCCTGCAATATGCTGGTCCCATTCCGGTTCAGGTGAAGACCATTCCTCCAAGTACAGGTTCCACCATCCTCATAAAACAGTCCCAATGTCCCAGAAATCTAAAGCCATCAATCCTATACCATCTCTCCAGCCATGCATTCATCTGGCCTAACTTATTTATATACTCAGCAGCACATGGCACTGGGAGTATTCCAGAGGTTACTATCTTTTGGGCCCTATTTTTTAAGCTACTTCCTAGCTCACTAAATTCTATTTGCAAGACAACATCCCCTTTCCTACCTATGTCATTGGTACCAATATGTACCACCATCTCAGTTTGCCCTTCCCACTTCAGAATCCCCTGCAGTCATTCGGTGACATCACTGATATTGCCTTTAGGGAGGCAACATACCATCATGGAGTCTCTTTTACAGCTGCAGATATGCCTGTCTGTTCCCCTCACAATTGAATCTCTTACCACGATAGCCTTGCTGTTCTTTTTCCTCCCTTCTTGTGTAGTAAACCCATCCACAGTGCCAGGATGTTGGCTGCCACTGCTTTTGCAGTCATCTCCCCCAACAGTATGCAAAATGGTATATCTGTTAGAAAAGGGGGATGGCCACAGGGGCCTCCTGTAATATCTATCTTCTCTACCCAGCCTGGTGGCGTTCCCTGCCCTTCCTGCAGTTTGACCACCTCGCTGAATGAGCCATCCAGCATCGCAGATGCTCCACAGTGAATTTACCCAGCTCCAAAATGCCGATCAGCAGTAGCCTTAGCTGGGCATGTTTGGAGCTACAGTACGCAGGTAGAGCGGTGGGACTTGAACCAATCTTTCAAAGATCAGGATACAGATACAAGGATCTGAATGGCCTCAATATGTATCATATGTTCTTATCATACTTGATCCTTATTGAATTCTTAGAGGCTTTTACAGGGTAAGTGCTGAGAGGTTGCTTCCCCTTGTGGCAGAGTCTAAAAGCGTACGGTATAATCTCAGAATAAGGAGTTACACATTTAAGGCAAATACGAGGAGGAATTTCTTCTCTCAGAGGGTAGTGAATCTTATCGCTGATAGCTGCAGAGGTTGGGTCATTAAATGGATCAAATACATTTAATAGATGGACTATTTTTTAACCAGTAGAGGATTCAAGGGTTATGGGAATAAGGCAGGAAAGTGAAGTTGTGGATTATCAGATTACCCATGGTCTCATTAAATGGTGGAGTAGGTTTAATGGGCCAAATGGTCTCTTTCTGCTTCTAGGTCTTATGTTCTTATGGTCTTGCATACAAGCACTTTAAAAGCCCACCCAGTCCATGCTCTGCTGGAGCCTCCTTCCACCTTTCCTCATCTAAATCTATCATTATGACCATTCCCAGTCATGTGCCAGTCTAACTTATATTTTAGTGAGTGTTTAACCTGCCTCTTTTTAAAGTGAAAAAGAATTATTTGTCCATCCTTTCCTATTATGTTTACCCACGCAGCTCTGGTAAATCTCCGTACCCTCTCCACTTCCCCATATTGGTTCCATAATATGATGATCAGAACTGGATGCAGTACCCTAACGTAATCTAACTCAAGTTTAAGACAGGTTACACTTTTCAATTCAACACATTGTAGGGTCTCCAGTCCCTTATCCCCTGCCTCTTCTGACCAATTAATATTGGGGTGGTTGAGATCCCTCCCATAATCATTAAATTATCTTTTCAACACAATTTCCAAATCTGTCTGCACATTTCTTCTTTCATGTCCTTTCCACTATTAGAGTTTGTAAACTACAATTATCAATGTGATTGATCCTTTGTTTTCTTTTACCTCTATTTGTATTCTAATGGCATCTTGCTATAGCTGTTTCCCTTATTCTGGCTACTGCTGCGATATCCTGAACAAGTTCAGCTGCATCATCTCCCTGTTTACACTCACTATCTTTCTCACTTTATTTGTCGCTGCAATGTTTAATTCCTGGTGCTGACTTTTCTGGAGCCATAGTTTAATAATCCTCCCAATGTCTTGTTCTTCCCAATATATGTTTGCTTCCAATTTCTCTGTTTTATTATGGACAGACATTTTAACTCATTTTAATCAAATTTCCTCTCACTTTCTATTTAACCACCTTTATGGATGTCCTTTCCATACCTCGACTTAGTCCCTTGCCATCAGTGTCCTCCCTCCCTTTATTCCTTCCTATGCGCCCATCACTATTTTTATATAAATTTAAGCTGCTTACTTTTCTGCAGCTCCCTCCACCCATCTTAGTAATTTAAAGCCTTTGTCACCTCCCTATTTGCATTTTCTGCTCAGACATGGGATCCATCCTGATTCATTTAGGACCTGTGCCACAGCACAGCTCCTTCCTGACCACTGTCCCACCAAAAGCAACCCCACTGTTAACAAGAACTTGCATCAATTTGCTGCTGATTGTCTGATGTCCAGATTAGATCTGTCCTGCTTCCTGCTCCTGTTTGCTTCTCCCAAACTCTCCATTGTTACATTTATTTGCTATCTTCCAGGCTAGAACCTTCCAAAAGTCTGCTAAGATTTGCCATGCACCATGATTAGTCCAAACTATGACTGAGTCCATTCTATTTCTCGTGCTTTCCCCCACCTCCATCACAATTCTGATACAGTCTCCCTCGTCTTCACCCACCACACATCGCTAACATGATCTCATCACTAAACTCATTGTCCTCTCCCTCCCTTCCCCACATCAGTTCCCATTGTAACAACCTGGTCCCCTCCACCATCAACCTTACCTCTTCTGGTATGGCAAGATTTGGACACAGGAGCTAAAACATTCCTAACTCTAACCCTATCACCATTCACCACCTCCCACATCAGTCTCTGGAGCCCAAAATATGGTTTTGGCCTCCACATCAATGTACATGCACCTACACCCACAGTAAACCTTCTTCACAGTGCACCCTTGTCTACAATGGAGACCCTGCACACAGATAAGTGGAATGCTTTACCAAATTCTCTGATTTGACGATATATTGGAGCCTGAGTTCCCTGTCACTTTTCAATTTATTGTCCCAACCTGACCTTTAGCCCCCCTCTCTGTTCGAGTAAGGCACAAGCTAAAGGGATGGCCTCTCATCTTCCCATTCTGCATTAAGCCCTCTGGGCTTAATATTGAAGGTCACAGCTTCAGCTCTCAACCATAGCTCTCATTTTCTCTCCAGTGGTGTTGGCAGTATGGAATGGGTTTGGGGGTTAAGACAGCAGCCTGTTTCTTGAGGTTAGGATTCTTTCTAGAGCACTGTGCAGATCAGACGGTCTCCATCCAGAATTATTACAATTAGAAGACACTCCACATCAGAAATGCACAAGATACATGAAGTATATGCTTATGTCTGTTTTCTCTAGCTTGTTTTTGCTGGAACAGATCATTAGCCTCAGGCCAGAGGCTGAAACATGAGGGACAGCACTTTGCAACTTGCAAGGCCAGCCAGGAGCCTCTTCCACTCATACCACCTGTCACTGGTGTGCATGGAATAGAATTTGCAGGTTGACTTTTTTGTCGCGTTATGGAGACACCTACCATGACCATCAGCTCCTGGAGTGAGACTTGAACCTGGCACTTCTGACTTAGCGGGATGCATCCCACTGCACAACGAGGCTACCCTCCATTCATGTTATTGCCATCCAAATTGTTTAAAATGATGAAGGTTATCTCAAATGTGCCAGTGGACATTGGCATGGGCCAGTGTATCACTGAGCCACACAGGCAGAAGGTGCAGAATGCAACTCAAGTTAGCTCAATTGATCTCACCCTCCAGCAGTTGAAGAGTGGAGGGTCAGCCAGGAGTTTCCATCTAACAACTTCCACTGGGAAGTGCGCATATGAGGACCGGATTAGACTTGCCTGCAATTCCTTCTGTAACAGTGGTCCCGATATTCACTGTTTAATGATACATATCAGGAATAGTTGGATGAGGAAGGGAAGGAGTGCTCTTGTATCTGTGTCTGCACCCTAACAAGAGTCAACACTGCCAAGGGAATGAGCTGAAACACTTATCCAAGAGTAGCTAGATAAAAATGCACGCTCTATTTTCTAGCTTGATTTCCATTTTAGGTGCTTCACTTACCACATTTCCGTATGTTGCAGTATTCACGCTCAACAGCAGGGTCAGTGGTATAACACCAGGGACGGAGTGACCCATCAGGATTGCGGCAGTAATTATTGTCCAAGTTCTTCTCAGGGTACCTTGATCCACGAGAAAGGAGGAAAACCACAATAGATATTAGCAACTGAACTGAGGCTAACCAAGTACAATCTGGCCTACAAAATGACACTTTACCTTAATCCTGATGCTAAGAAAAGGCTGTCCAATTGCCTAGCATGCATCGGATTTGAAGCTACTCCAGACAAATGAGGTTAAAATCTACATTGCGGGGCTTTTGTAAGGTCTGAACCTTGACATTTTGGAAGGTAAGCATCCTACTGGGACCCAAAGTACTTGCTGGTGTGTGTCTAACTCCTGGGAAGTTTACCCAGATGGCAGGGCTTAGTGGCATTCACATCATAGAACTGTAAAATCCCTACAGTGTGGAAGGAGGCATTTGCCCCACTGAGTCCACACTGACCCTCTGAAAAGCATTCCTTGTGGCTAACCCACCTAGTCTGCACATTCCTGGACATGACAGGCAATTTAGCATGGCAAGTCTGCCTAACCTGCACATCTCTGGATTGTGGGTGGAAACCAGAGCATTCAGAAGAAATCCAAGTAGAGATGAGGAGAATGTGAAAACTCTACCCTGACAGTCACCCAAGGCTGGAATCGAATCCAGGAGCCCAGCACTGTGAGGCATTACTTAGAGGTATCCCGCAAATGCCCAATTATGAAATTCCAACACCACGAGAGGCAGTCAGGCAGCTAGAGAGGCACAAATGTCACATCTCACTGGGGCACCGCACTGGAAATCAAGTCCAACTATTCCTGCTGTCATCACAAAACTTAACAACTCCACAATTCATCTGATGTCCAGATCCAGATAGACGGAAAACATGGACTACGTACTAATCAAAAGTTATTTTATTAGAAGTAATTAGAGTATAGCTACAGGTGAGCAATGATGAACTATTAGCATATAATTCTACTAATTAACAAGAAACATAGAATTTAGGAGCTGGAGTAGGCCATTCAGCCCTTCAAGTCTGTCCCATCATTCAATATAATCATGACTCAATATCTGTTCCTGTTTTCATGCCCTTTGATCCCTTTAGCCCTAAGAACTATGTCTAACTCCTTCTTGAACACATTCAAAGTGCTGGTCTCAGGCTCACACTGTCTCACCACTCTCTGGTTGAAGATATTTCTCCTCATCTCAGTCCTAAACCGTGTATCCTTAGACTGTGACCCTGGTACTGCACTCCCCATCATCGGGAAGATCCTTCCTGCATTTATCCTGTCTGGTCCTGTCAGAATATTATAGGTTTCTGTGAGATTCCCCCTCATTCTTCTAAACTCGAGGGGGTATAGTACTAACAGAACCAGTCTGTCTTCATAAATCAGTGCTATCTTCTCAGGAATCATACTGGTAAATCTTTGTTGCACTCCCCCCAGTAGCCAAAACATTCTTCCTCAGATAGGGAGACCAAAAGGTGTGAATGAGATAGCTGAGAAATTGTAGCAGCATTGGTGGTGATCTTGCAGGAATTGCAGGAGTCAGGGAGGGTCCCAGTGGATGGGAAAATGGCTAATGTAACACCCCTGTTTAAAGACAAGAAATATAGGCCAGTTAGCCTGACCTCAACCATTGATAAGATTTTAGAATCCATTAGTAAGGATGAAATTGAAGAATGCTTGGAAACACACAGTAAAATAGGGCAGAGTCAGCACAGCTTTGACAAAGGGAGGCCATGCCTGGCAAAGCTGTTACAATTCTTTGAGGAGGTAATGAGCAAGTTAAACAAAGGAAAGTCAGTAGTCATGATGTACTTGGATTTCCAGATTCTGACTAGCACATGGCACTGGTAACAATCCTGAGATCACTACCTTAGATCCTATTTTTAACTTGTTTTTTAACTGCCTATATTCTGCCTTTAGGTACTCATCCCATTTTTAAAATCTGCATCATTGGAACTGATGTGTACCCACAACTTATAACAGAGACATCGTAGATCATAAAATCCCTACAGTGTGGAAACAGGCCCTTCAGCCCAACAAGTCCACACCAACCCTCAGAGCATCCCACCCAGACCCATCCTCCTAATCTATACATCCCCAAACACTAAGGGCAATTTAGCCAGCCAATCTACCTAATCTGCACATCTTTGGACTGCGGGAGGAAACCGGAGCACCTGGAGAAAACCCACACAGACACGGGGAGAATGTGCAAACAGTCGCTTGAGGGTGGAATCGAACCTGGGTTCCTGGTGCTGTGAGGCAGCAGTGCTTAACCACTGAGCCACCGTGCCGCCCATCTAGGGGTTCATGTACATAACTCTTTGAAGTTTGCATCACATGTATACAGGGTGGTTAAGAAGGCATTTAGCACACTTGCCTTCATTGCTCAGACCTTTGAGTATAGGAGTTGGGACATCATGTTGAGTTTGTACAGAATGTTGGTAAGGCCTCTTCTGGAGTACCGTGTGCAGTTCTGGTTGTCCTGTTACAGGAAGGATATTATTAAGCTAGGGCGGGTTCAGAAAAGATTTATCAGGACATAGCTGGGAATGGAGGGTTTGAATTATAAGGAGAGGCTAGATAGGTCGGAACTTTTTTCACTGGAGTGTAGGAGGTTGAGAGGTGACCTTATAGAGGTTTAAAAAATCTTCAGAGTATAAATAAATTGAATGGTAGGTGTCTTTTCCCTAAAGGTGGGGATTTCAAGACTAGGGGGCATACGTTTAAGGTGAGAGGAGAAAGATTTTTAAAAATACATGAGGGGCAAATGCTTTTACAGAGAGAGTCGTTCGTTTGTAGAATGAACTTCCAGAAGAAGTGGTGGATGCAGGCACAGTTACAACATTTAAAAGACCTTTGGATAAGTACTTGAATAAGAAATGTTTGCACAGATATGGGCAAAGTGCCGGTGGTTGGGACCAGTTTAGATTGGGATTATGGTCAGCATGGACTGGTTGGACCAAAGGGTGTGTTTCTGTGCTGTATGACTCAATGACTCTATAACCACTCTGGGATGTAGATTATTGGGCCTTCCTCCAGAATAGTCTATAGCTGCTCTTTGACCTTAGCACTCAGGAGGCAACGTATTTTCCTGGAATTTCATTTTAGCCATAGAATGTCTATCCATTCCCCTTACAATTGTTGCCCCAATTACTGGAGTATTCAGGTGCCTCAGTGATAATTTTATACTGTCTGGTTTGAACATTGCAATAACAGCCACATACTTCTCTGGTTGGTAGTTATGTGCATGTGGATAACTGAGATCCCAGCGTTGACACTCTCTCCCACTCTCTGTGTGGTCCATGAAGCCAGAGTAATCCTCACCATTGCACATCAAACATTCCGCTGAGGGACAAAAAGATAGAAAGGCACGTGTCAGATATTTGTTCAGGAGCATTCCTGTATCTGTTGAAAAGTGATGATGATTCTCTGTTCCTCCATCTATTGCTTATCATTGAAGATTATACTTTGCTGTTTGCTCCTTCATGTCCACTTTCACAGGTCAACCAGAGCAGTTGTCTTAGTTCAGGGCACTGCTCTTCCCAAATTATCAATTGGCCACTCTTCATCAGTTGCCATGACACACTATCTTCAAACACCAAGGCTCGGCCTCCTTGGCCACTCAAAGTAGTGTCTCTTGTGTTAAGTGTGTTGTCAGGAGAAACATGCATTATCTTCTGGCTCTTTACAAGATGCAATGGAAATAAAAGACACACTTTAGAAAGTTTGTTTCAAAAATTCTCTTACTTACAGGAGATCAGATGTTTTATTCAGCAAATGACATGATTATTGGATGCTGGGTGTACGACACCTGTGTTTCAAAACTGGTGTGGACACAGAGTTAGGTGGGAAATAATATGTGAAGAACTTTGATATTGTCATGGTTGACCACTCAATGACTGCATTGCATAACAAACTGCAGTAAATATGGCTGGTGTACACGAAAAAGTAGTAACTGATTACCAAATGTTATTGCTTATTTAAGGTTCTTGCGAAGATTTGTAGCTCGGGTTGTGGATGAGGTTGTTGGCTTATTCACCGAGGTGGCTGGTTATCGTACAAACGTTTCATCACCATGCTAGGTAACATCATCAGTGTGGCCTCCAATGAAGTGACGTAGTTCTACTCCACTTGGTATTTATATGATCCAGTCTGTTAAGTTGGGTTGTGTCATTTCTAGTTCTGTTCTGCATTTGTTTGCATTGTGTCATTTCCATTTTTGTTCTGGGTTTGTATTCGGGGTCTAATTCCACATGTTTGTTGATTACATTATGGGTTAAAAACCAGGACTCTAGGAATTCCGTGCGTGTCTGTGGTTGGCTTGAGCTAGGATGGTCATGTTGTCCCAGTTAAATTGATGGCCTTCATTGTCCGAGTGCACTGAGTTTTGTTGTCAGTTCTGATAAGTTCTTGATATGGGGTAGCGTGGCAGCAATCACGCCAAATTCCACAAACAAAGCTGTGTTAGGACACTATTCAAATGGGCCATGGCTCACTGCAACACGCAAGAACTATGCAAGAAGGAGGAAGAGCATCTATACAAGGTCTTTGCTAACAATGGATATCCCAACAAATTCATCCGCAGGTGCCTACCAGATAGACAACACCAAAAGGACACAGTACACCCCAATACACTGGCCACACTACCCTATATCAAGAACAGGCAACAAGACTCCTACAACCACTAGGAATCATGGTAGCACACAAACCCACAGCAACACTATGACAAATACACACAAGGTCCAAAGACCCCATACCCTTGTCATGCAGGACTGACGTAGTTTATAAAATACCATGCAATGACTGCAGCAAACATTACATTGGCCAGACAGGAAGAAAACTAGCCATCAGGATACACGAACACCAGCTGGCAGCAAAATGACATGACAAACTTTCCCTCATTTCAGTGCACTTGGACAATGAAGGCCATCAATTTAACTGGGACAATGTGACCACCCTAGCTCAAGCCAACCACAGACATGCACAGGAATTCCTAGAGGCCTGGTTTTCAACTTGTAATGCAATCAACAAACATGTGCAATTAGACCCCGTATACAAACCTATGCGGAACAGAACTGGAAATGACACAACCCAACTTAACATGCCGGATCATATAAATACCAAACAGAATAGAACAACATCGCTTCATCAGAGGCCACATTGATGATGTTACCTAGCATGGTGACAAAATGTCTGTACAATAACCAGCCAGCTCAGCGAGTAAGGCAACAACCTCATGTTATTGCTTATATTATATGTTATGTTATTTTCTTCAGCCATTCTAGATATTTTTAGCCAACCTGTTCAGAGATGTTATGACACATATCCAGAGCAGAAGGGATTTAAACCCAGTCCTTATAATGTTGACAACTTCCTGATGATTCTGATAGAGAACCTTCAGCCCCCTGTGTCTGTGTTACCTCTCTCAAAGGGCATTCTAGTTAAGCTCAACAATCTAGTTAAGTCCAACAAATGTATTGAAATAATGGCCACTTAATCTATTTTAGTGATGACAGTTGAGGGACTAATAGTTTTCAGAATATCAGAACTCCCTCTTCTCTGCCTTACATCATGGAACAATTCGGGACCAGTCGGTCAAGTAGATAGGATTGTGGCTTCACATCCCATCTCTTCTGAACCATTGTACCTTGAAATGTATAGCACTCCCTCACTGGAGTGTCAGACTGGATTGTGTGCCCAGTCCTTAAATGGTGTCTAAACCCATAACAAGTCACATTCAGAAGTGTAAGTACTATCAAATGAGCCATGGCTTACCCAGGGGAATTATCCGCTTTACTGAATGTTGAGGGAGGGTAATCTATTGTCTGACATCTCTTTAAAGAAATCTAACTGGCAGGTAATGTTAAAGGAAGATTTGCATTTATTTAACAACCAATTTCACAGCCAATGAAGTACGCTCAGAAAACTTCCACAAAGAACAATGTGATAATCTGCCTTTCCAGTGGCATTGACTGTGGGATTAATATTAGCCAGAATAACAGGCCAGCACCCATGCTTTAAGAAGGTATTATGTGATTTTTATTTTTACATCACCCAAACAGGGCAATCATCTGGAAGACAGCGCTTCTGACTTTGTGGTACTCCCTCTGTAATGGACTGGAGTGCCAGCCTCAAATTTTGTTCTCACATCCTGCAGTAGGGCTTGAACCCAGAACCCTGGCAATCTGAAGGAGGAATACTATTAACTGAGACAGGCCTGACACATTGCAAAAAACATGGCATGGCTGCAGCACGTTTTAATCCCTCTGGGTCAGGTGGGCATGTGGAACGGTTGCCCTCTATCCTGACCCTGCCATTCACTCTTCCTGAACTTACATGTCTGACGGCTAGGCCAAGCAACAGATTGCTCTCTTTGATACCACACTAAACTGGCTTAGACATGAACACTGTGCTAGGCCTGTGGAGACTCTCTGCCAAGTGCCTTGAATTTTTGCACAGAGAGCATAGAACAGTACAGCACAGGAATGGGCCCTTTGGCCCATGATGTGCCTAACATGACACCAAACGAACTAATCCCTTCTGCCTGGCTTGGTCCATATCCCTCCATTCCTTGCATATTCATGTGCTTATCTAAAAGTCCCTTAAATGGCCCTATTGTATCTGCCTCTACCACCACCCCTGGCACTGCATTCCAGATTCCTACCATGCTCTATGTTAAAAAGTTGCCCCTTTTGTCTCCTTTGAACTTCCCCCCACCACACCTTAAATGCATGCCCCTCGTATTAGACATTTCACTCTGGGAAAAAGCTTCTGACCATCAACCCTATCTATTCATCCCATAATTTTCTAAACTTCTATTTTCTTCTTTACTTTCATCACATCTCTTGACGGCACAGTCCTCCAGCCGAGTGTGCCAGTCCATAGTGTAACACCAGGGGCCATTCTCATCGTTGTCAGGGTTGCGGCAGTAATTCAAATCCAGCCCTTTCTCTGGGAATTGACTAGGCGAGTTTCTGTCAAAAGCAAAAGCCCAGACAATACATCAGAACTTTGCTACAATCTGACAGCTTGAAATATGACAGCTGAGGTTATGAAATGCTATCCTAGTATGCAGCACCTTTACTGCCCCTTTTCCAAATCCCATCATTTTGTATCTTTGCACTCTGCAGTTGGAGAAATGGGAGGATTGACAGGGTGATGAACAGGGAAGAATTGTAGTTTTCATAGCTTCACACTCTACCTTTGGACAAGTGGTAAGACTCACAGGATAAGGGCTGAGACATAAACAGCCCTTTCACGACATTGATGCTTGTCAGTAGTTAGTACAATTCAGCAGCTGGTGAGGTGAGAGGTGTGGGTAGGCTGGAGTGCAGTAGTGGTGGGTGTTGTTGGGGGATTTTGGTTCATGGGATGCCCAGAGGCATAAGACAGAGGAATGTCTATCACTTCCACCAGTTCCAAATATCCCACTATATGTAGGTGCCATTACAGAATTCAGGGCCAGAGCTCCACACACCTGTTATGAGGATGTTTTATTTTAAATCTTTATTTAGAATGTCATCAATTGGATGTATACCTATATTTTGCCCTTTATTTTTAGAAACAACACTTTACAAAGCAGAAAAATACTGGCTACAGCATTTGCAAGGAACACATGCTGCTCTACTGGAGTCACTGTGTCTGAAATAGATGAAAGATGTCACTCTGATTTATATCCTCACCAGCCCATATGAACATAGCACAGGCTGGGCACTGCTGGGTCGGGGACAGGATCATGACCTTAAAAAATGGCTTGACCCCTGATTCCTACTTCAGAGGTGAAAATCAGGACCAACAAATCAGTTTACAATAAGTGCAAAATGCATCCTGTAATGTGATGGAAGACAATACAATAGCAAATTATCACCAAGCTGCAATTTGAAGGAGTGCAGCAAGATCAACCAGCCTGGGCCTTGCTGAGAGCATTTGCTAAGTCTGGATGGGAGGAAAAAGCAATCTGAAAAAGAATGAGCATTCCTTCAATTGCTTCAAACCTGCTCTACATTCAAGTGAGTAATGTTTAAAAAAAATGGAGGCAGCCTTCAGCAATCTTGTTAAGGACCCCTGATAAGGTCTCATGTAGATAATGTTTAACTCAACCTCTGGATGTTCAGCAAAATGAATTAGTCCAAAAACAGGCACTTAAAGGAGCCTAATATCTGTTTTCCAGGGTTGACATGAAATGCGTTCACGATGTCCTCTGCATACATTCATTGGGTGAAAATGAAGAAGCAAAATGGCTGCCCTGAGATCCCTTCAGGCCAGAGATTCTGCACAATACCAGGACAAGTTTCAAGGTGAAGCAAGCAAATCTTTGCTATATCCCATTCCTACCCATCAGTACAAACTAAAGGCTGTGGAATTTGTGGAAGGCAGCCAACAGGAGGCCATAATGGCAAAGGTTGGCATCAGTCCCTGTCCAGTACTCAGACACAGGCCCAAGCTAAAACTGAAAAAACTGCAGAGGCAGTAAATCAGAAACAAAAACAGAAATTGCTGGAAAAGCTCAGCAGGTCTAGCAGCATCTATGGAGAGAAATCAGAGCTAACGTTTCCCTTCATCAGAACAAGTAGGTGTCTGCTATGTACCTGTAATGCAGATATTCTGGGACAAGAAACATACATTTACTACATCCTGGGAATACACTTGAGCATGATTTGGTACCCATACAGAAAGATTCAACCTCTTTATCCCTTTATTGTGTGCCTCAGTGTGAGGAAAACCTCTTAAACCCTGGTACCTTGCTGAAAAAAGGGTTTTTTTCTGCACAAAGCCCTGAAGTGAGTCAATTATCCATCATCTTCACTTGGACTGGTTTTTCATGATGAGTGCTTTCCAAACTCTGAACTAATCCCACCGGTGCACATCTGATAATTATTATATAAGTTAATGACGGGGAATAGAAGTTAATGACAAGGAACAGGAGTTAAAGGCAAAGACGTGTATACCTGTGTTCATGAGGCACATTAGAGCTCCAGTGCTGGCACATCTTCCCACTTTTGGTTATGGACTTATATCCTCTGTATGTAACTCCCCTGTTCACAATGCATTCTCGCATATAGTCTACAGAATGTGGAACAAACGTTAGAATGTAGAAAGAGACAAAGGCTACATGCTAGTTAACCACAAACAATAATGCTGAAAGAAAACAGAAAGTGCTGGAGAAATCTAGCAGGTATGCCAGCATCTGTCAAGAGAGAAACAAAGTTAGTATGTCAAACCAAACAGGACTGTTCTTCAGAACTCAATAATACTGCTCTTTCAGATAGCTACCAGTCATTATTAGATTAGGGACAGCCACTATAATGGAATATCAGTCTCGTTTTCATTATATTAAAGGGAAAGGCATAAGGAAGATGTTTTCCCCTATTGTGTATGTGACCGCTCTATATTTATGTCTGGCATTAGTCACAGTTGGAAACAGAAATGGTAATGTTACACGATTAGTCATTCAGATGACTGTACTACCACTTCAGAAATCTGAGTTTGAACCCCAAAATGGTAATGGTTGGAAACTGGATTTTTGCAAAACTCCAACTGGTTCACTAATGCTTATTGGGGGAGGAAATCTGCCATCCTTACCCAATCTTGTCAGAACAAAAGACCCAAACTGCAAGACTCTTAACTGCCTTCTGAGTTGGACAAGGAAGACACTCACCTGCTGAAGTCGGTGTCACAACTCCACCAAGCCTCAAGGACAATTAAGGATGGGCAACAAATGTTGGCCTTGCCAATAATATTCACATGCCAAGAAAGAAGAACAGTTGGGGGGGAAACAGTGCTTGACAATTGGTGACCTTGTACATGTGGAGAGTTTGAACTACAGGCCTGTTTGGGAGATGGTAGTGCAACCTTTCCAGTCGGAAACCTGGTAGTTTACTCCACGAACAAAAGGAGTAATGTGAACCATCTCTCAGACTGGTGGGTGGAATCATACACAGTTTAATAAGGCTCATACTCGAGTCTGGACATGTCAGATTACATTGTGCCTACAGCACAGAAGTAAGTCACTCAGCCCAATTATCAGTATTTGTGCTCTGCACAACACTCTTCATGTGACATCAGCACATCTTGTATTCTTTTTGTCCCACATGCTTATCTAGATTCCCCATCAAGTATATCTATACTTTTCACCTCAACTATTCTCTGGGCTTGCAATTCCATATTCTCATTACTCACCGCATAAAAATGTATCTTAAGAGCATTTGACCATATATCAGTGACTATTTCACATACATGCATCGTTGGTTTTTGTATTCCCTACAAGGGAAGTATTTCCATATCTACCCATTCAAATGCTTTCAACATTTTGAAGCTCTCTGTTATATCACCCAATACCCTTTTCTTTTCGAGAGAGTAAAATGCAATTATGTTCTGTCCAGATAAACCTTAACATTTCTGTTATCTTCTTAAATCCTTTTTTTCATTTTCTCCAATCCAGCTAGATCCAGAACTGTACATTAATTATGGTGCGGCCAGCGTTCAGTACAAGGTTAACATGGCTTTCCTGATTTCCAGATCTATCCCTCCAGATAGGAATATCAATGCTGTTTTGGTTTTCTTATTACCTTCCTAACTTTCATCATGACTTAAGTGAGATAACAAGGTGTAGAGCTGGATGAACACAGCAGGCCAAGCAGCATCAGAGGAGCAGGAAGGCTGACGTTTCGGGCCTGGACCCTTCTTCAGAAATGGGGGAGGGGAAGGGGGATCTGAAATAAATGGGGAGAGAGGGGGAGGCAGATAGAAGGTGGATAGAGGAGAAGATAGGTGGAGAGGAGACAGATCGGTCAAAGAGGCGGGGATGGAGCCAGTAAAGGTGAGTGTAGATGGGGAGGTAGGGAGGAGATAGGTCAGTCCAGGGAGGACGGACAAGTCAAGGGGGCGGGATGAGGTTAGTAGGTAGGAGATGGGGGTGGGGCTTGAGATGGGAGGAGGGGATAGGAGGGAGGAAGGACAGGTTAGGGAGGCGGGGACGAGCTGGGCTGGTTTTGGGATGCGGTAGGGGGAGGGGAGATTTTGAAGCTTGTGAAGTCCACATTGATACCATTGGGCTGCAGGGTTCCCAAGCGGAATATGAGTTGCTGTTCCTGCAACCTTCGGGTGGCATCGTTGTGGCACTGCAGGAGGCCCAGGATGGACATGTCATCTGAGGAATGCGAGGGGGAGTTGAAATGGTTCGCGACTGGGAGGTGCAGTTGTTTAGTGCGAACCGAGCATAGGTGTTCTGCAAAGCGGTCCCCAAGCCTCCGCTTGGTTTCCCTCATGTAGAGGAGGCCACAACGGGAACAGCGGATGCAGTATACCACATTAGCAGAAGTGCAGGTGAACATCTGCTTGATGTGGAAAGTCTTCTTGGGGCCTGGGATGGGGGCGAGGGGGGGAAGTGTAGCGGCAGGTGTAGCACTTCCTGCGGTTGCAGGGAAAAGTGCCGGGTGAGGTGGGGCTGGAGGGGAGTGTGGAGCGGACAAGGGAGTCACGGAGAGAGTGGTCCCTCTGGAAAGTAGATAAGGGTGGGGAGGGAAAAATGTCTTTGGTGGTGGGGTCGGATTGCAGATGGCGGAAGTGTCGAAGGATGATGCCTTGGATCCGGAGGTTGATGGGGTGGTACATGAGGACGAGGGGGATTCTGTTTTGGTTGTTATTGCAGGGAGGGGGTGTGAGGGATGAGTTGCGGGAAATGCGGGAGACATGGTAGAGGGCGTTCTCGACCACTGAGGGGGGGAGGTTGCGGTCCTTGAAAAACGAGGACATCTGAGATGTACGGGAGTGGAATGCCTCCAGCATCTGCTGTTCCTACTATCTCATGACTTAAGTGATTTGTCTATCTGTAGCTTTGAATTCATTTGCCCCTCTATCACACTGCTATCTTATTATCCAAGTAGTATGTGACCTTATTGTTCCCACAGCCTGACATTTAATAATATTAAAATTCATTTGTCAATTAAAAGCCATTCATGTTTAATGGTACGCATTGTTACTTTAAATGACTTGTGTACACAACTTAGAAAGCTTATTTCACCCAGAATACGTGACTTCCTTACTCTCCCTTCCAAAATGTATAAGCCCAAGCTTAGTTCGTTTAAAATTACACACCCATCCCGCAAGCTCCTCTGTGCTTACAAGATCCAGCCAATTTGGTGATCTCAACAAATTTTAAAATTGTATATCTGATTCAACAGTCCAAATTCTTTGTTTAGAAGGTAAAGAACAGATTCTTGTGGAACATCATTTCCCACCATTTGTCAATCTACCTTTAGCACAGGCAGTTTTCTGTTTTGGTGCTCTTGTATTATCCATTCTGCTGCTTGTATATAAGACCATAAGAGCTATAAACAAAAGTAGGTCATTCAGCCCATCAAGTCTGCTCTGCCATTCTATATAACTATAGCTGCTCTGATAATCCTCAACTCCATCTTCCTGCCTTTGCCCAATAACCCTGGATTCCCCTACTGATTAAAAATCTGCCCATCTCAGCCTTGAATATGCTTAATGACCCAGTCTCACAGCAATCTGTGGCAAAGAATTCCAAAGAATCGCTCCTCTCACAGAAGAAATTCCTCATCTCTGTTTTCAATGTGCAACCCTTATTTTGAGATTATGTCCTCTGGTCCTAGACTCTCCCACAAGCAGTAACAACCTCTCAGCATCTAAACTGACATGTCCCATAAAAATTTTGTATATTTCAATAAAGTCGCCTCTCATTCTAATATATTCCAACAAGTACAGGACCAAACTACTTAACCTGTCCTCATATGACAAATCCTCCATACCTGACATCAGGCTAGTGAACCTTCTCTGGATTGCCTCCAATGTCAGTAGCTTTCCTTAGACAATGGGGTGAAATCTGTTCACAGTCTTCCAGCTACGGTCTATCTAGCGCCCTGTACAGTTTTAGCAAAACCTCCCAGCTTCTATACTTCATTCTCTTATAAATAAAGGCCAACATTCCACTTAACTACCCTATGACTCACTGAACTTGGGTGCTAGCTTTTTGTGCTTCCTGGATGAGCCTCCCAAATCCCTCTGTCCCTTAGTTTTCAGCAGTCTTTGACCATTTAAGCAATATGTAGCCCCTCCATTCTTTCTGCCTAAGTGAATAACCTCACATTTCCCCACATTTATTCCATGTGCCAAGTTTTTGACCATTTGTTTAACCTGTCCATAACCTTCTGCAGACTCTTTATGTCATCCTCACCACTTGTTATTTTTATATTATCTGCAAATTTGGCTACAGTACATTCACTTTCCTCATTCAAGTTATTAATATACATTGTAAATAATTGTGGCTCAGCACTGATCCCTGTAGCATTCCATTAGTTACAGATTGCCATCCTGAGAATATTCTCTCACCCCCCACCCTTATCCCAACTCTGTCTTCTATTAGTTAGGCAATCCTCCATCTATGCTAATACATAACCACCAACACCATGGGCTCTTATCTTCTGAAGTAGCCTTATTTGTGGTACTTTATCAAACACCTTCTGAAAATCCAAATATATCATATCCACTGTTTTTCCTTTAACTAACCTGCTTGTTATGTCCTCAAAGAATTCTAGTAAATTTGTCAGGCATGACTTCCCCTTCATGAAACCATGCTGACTCTGATTCATCATATTATATATTTTCAAAATATTCTGCTATTTTATCCTTTATAATAGACTCTTAACATTTTTCCAATAAACATATGTTAAGCTGACTGGCCTACAGAGGCATAGAGATCTACAGCACAGGAAAAGGCCCTTCAGCCCATAAAATCTATGCTGGTCAAAAACAAGCACCTAATTCTCTAGAGATAGTAGGAACTGCAGATGCTGGAGAATCCGAGACAACAAGGTGCAGGGCTGGATGAACACAGCAGGCCAAGCAGCATCATAGGAGCAGAGAGGCTGACGTTTCGGGCCTAGACCCTTCATCAGA
>NC_063347.1:54125574-54146211 GCF_021869965.1 Rhincodon typus | reverse complement strand
CCTCTCTGCTCCAATGATGCTGCTTGGCCTGCTGTGTTCATCCAGCCCTGCACCTTGTTACCTAATTCTCTAAACCAATTTTCCAGCACTTGGCCCTGACCTTGTATGCATTGGCATCACATGTGCATAACTAAATACTTCTTGAATATTATGAGGGTTTCTGCCTCTACTACTATTACAGGCTGTGAGGAGCAGATTCCCACCATCCTCTGGCTGAAAAACGTTTTCCTCACATCTCCTCTAAACTTCCTCCCGCTTATTTTAAATCTATATGCCCCTGTCATTGATCCCTCCACTAAAGGGGAAAGCTTCTTCCTGTCTACGCTATCTATGCACCTCAATTTTATACATCTCAGTCATGTCCACTCTCAGTTTCCTCTGCTCTACAGAAAACAACCCTAATCTGTCTAATCTCTCTTCATAACTAAACCTCTCCAGCCTTGATAACATCTTGGCAAATCATATAAATGACAGTTAACTGTATTTTTTCCTCCTTTCCTTTTTAAATAGAGGTGTTACATTGTCAGTTTTCCAATTCTCTGAGACATTTCCAGAATCTAAGATGACTAAGTTTAGATATATGTCTCCTATATGGTACTTTATTGCAAGTCCTTTGAAAATCTAAAAATATATTACATCTACTATGTTGCCTTTTTCTATTATTTTTGTTACTGTTAGTATTGCAAATACAGAGAGAGAGATAGAATAAGGACTGTGACCAGGCACAGCTTGGCGCATGCTCCCTTTCAGGTCAAAGGGTAATGTTCTGAGAGGCATACCTTTCTTCTCATACAGATCGATGTGATTGTGCCTCTGCCTTTCTGTGCCTACTTCCTGACTGGTCCAATCTAGCAACTGGCATTGCTTGCTTAGGAGATTGTAGTTGAAAGCTCTAAATGGGGGGAAAAAGACAAAAGTTCTAAGTGTGTTTACAACATGAAAACAAACTACTGTGTACAGTTCAGTGTTGACTGCAATTATTAAGTTTATCTTCTACTTTCAAAGGCAGCTTGTAATGACGTGAAACTAAACAGAGAATGACATGAGGATTGAATTTCAGACTCCAGCTCCTACAACACTTTCCGTCACAACACATCGAGTAGTGGACTGAAAGTTAAGCCCCTCTATTCCCGAACTTGTCTCAATGGTTAGCACTGCTGCCTTACAGCATCAGGGATTCCACTCTCGGGCAACAGTCTGTATGGACTTTGCACATTCTCCCCATACCTGCGTGGGTTTCTGCTGGGTGCTTTGATTTCCTCCCATAGTCCAAAGATGTGTGGGTTAGGTAGATTGGCCATGTTAAATTGCCCATAGTGTTCAAGGATGTCTAGATTAGGTGTGTTAGCCATGGGAAATGCAAGGTTACAGGGAAAGGGTAGGGGGATGGGTCTGGTTGGGATGGTCTTTGGAGTATCAGTGTGGACTTGTTGGGCCGAAGGGCCTGTTTCTGCACTGTACGGATTCTATGATTCTATTCTATGAATTGTCAGTAATGTGAAAAGATTTGTTCAAACTGGAAAGTGTGTAGATGAGGGCAATGTTTTTGAGGTCATCCACCTGGACTTCAGCAAGGTTTTTGATAAAGGTCCCTCCTGGGAGACTGATAGCAAAGGTAAGAGCCCATATGTCATCCAAGAAAATTTGATAATTAGATCCATAATTGGCTAGGTGGCAGGAAGCAGAGGCTGATGGCTGAGGGGTGTTTCTGTTGCTGGAAGATTGTTTCCAGTAGGCTTCCACAGGGGTCAGTATTGGTGCCTTGGCTGTTTGTGGTATATATGAATGATTTAAGACTTCAATGTAGGACAATTGAAGAGTAGGTTTGCAGATGATACAATAATTGGCAGGTTGGTAAATAGAGTGGAGGATAATCTTAGATTACGGGAAGATATAGATGGGTTGGTCAGATGTTCTGATCGGTGGCAAATGGAATTCAATCTGAATAAATATGAGATGATGCACTTGGGCAAGACAAACAAGGCAAGGGAATACATGATAAACAGTAAAACCCTGGGTAGCACCGAGGATCAGAGGAATCTTGTTCTGCATGTCCAATGGCCCCTTAAGGTATCAGGACAGGTAGGTAAGGTGGTTAGGAAGGCATATTGGTATACTTGCCTTTGTTAGCCAAGACAGAGAGTTTAAGAGCACGGGGGTATGCTGGAACTGTATAAACATGTGGTTCGACTACAGCACGAGTATCGCATGCAGTTCTAGTCACCAGATTATAGGGGTGATATGATAGCAATGGAGAGGATGCAGAGGAGATTTACCATGATGTTGCCTGGGCCAAAGAGTTTTAGTTATGCAGAGAGATTGGATAAACTGGGGTTGGTTCCTTGAAGCAGAGAAGACATGAGGACATGATTGAGATGTATAAAATAATGAGGGGCATCGACAGAGTAGACAGGAAGGAAAGTTTTCCCTTGGTGGAGGGATCAATGACCAAGAGGCATTGATTTACGGTAAAGGGCAGGAAGCTTAGATGAGTTGTAAGGCAACACATTTTCACACAGAGGGCAATGGGAATCTGCAACTCACTGCCTTGTAAGAGTGGTAGAGGCAGAAACCCTCAAAATGCCAAAAATCTGAAAGCGTGCATAGAAAGAAAGCATTTCCCATGCTGAGTGTTCAGACAAGGGGATATGGCCTTGAAGATAAAGCTAGGGCCATTTAGTGGCAATATCAGAAAACATGTCTTCATGCAAAGGTCACAGAACACTTTCGAAAAGTGCTGAAGCTGGGATCCAGTTGAAAAGCAAAAAACTGAGTTTGCTGGTGTTTACTAAGGCTTAAAAGTTATGAAAGCAAACTGGGTAAATGGAAATACAGATGAGCTGTCACCTTGCTGAACGTTTTTTTTTCAAACAGATACCATGAAGGTGTTGAATTGCCTCTATCAGTGCTGTAAAAATTCTATGATTGTATCATAATGAAATGGCAGAATCGGCTGGAGAGGTTAAATAGCCTTCACTGTCCTGTGTTCCAAACCTTGGTTACAACCAACAATACAGAATATACTCAAACATAATCCCAAAGTTTTTAGAGCCAGAATCTGCAGCATCTGTCGGAAATTGGTGGGAACTTAATGAATGCAGTCAACAGGGAAGAGGCATATGACACAAGGCTTTAGGTATAACCCAAGGCAAGGAAACACAGTACTCATAATTGCTAGGGACTAGCGAGTTTGATTAACACAACCTGGAAAGGTCACAAAATGGGGCAGTAAGTGTTCTTAGGCCACTTCCACTTTTACTATTCTGTTCCTGCTGCTCTCCCCGAGCCTCTCTGTGGGTCATCTTTCTTTATTTTGTCCCAGAAACTGTACTAGCATCAATGGGTTTCCCAATGGGAATGCTCTGAGCTGAAGCATCAGGATGACAAAAGCGGATCATTGCTCTCCCATGACACCCAAACACTTCCCACTGTGGTAGGTGAGGTTATCTCTCAATAGCAGATGGATCGTTGTCAAGATTGGTGGATCTCAAACAAAGCTGGCCCAGGACACCTCTGGTGGTGTCACTACAACAAACAATTTGCATTCATATAACACTTTTATCATTGTAGAACATTCCAAATTGCTTCATAGAATTATACAGCACAGGATGGGGCCAGCTTTCCCATCATGTCTGGCTGCTTTCTATACCCCATATTATTACAATTCTCTCCATTACAAATAAATGTCCAATTTCCTTTCAAAAACTGCTTAGAATCTGCTCTTTCAGTGCAAACAAGGGAAGAAATTGGCACCAAGGTACACTATCTCCAGAAATACCAGCCATTGCTGGGTTGCACGGACAAGGTGGAGAGCAAATAACTCAGAAGGGCCTCTATTCACAAGAGCTATCTACCTGCATTTGAGAGTCCTAGTACAGTGAATGGCACAACCCTCTTCCGAAAAAGGCACCTCTTGCGGCCAATAAGATTTTCGGAGCAGCTGCACACCTTTGGAGCGGTGGTAGTCATTGAGAGGACTTCGCTGACCTAAAAAAGAAAAAGGTGATGGATTTAACTTAAATGGGACAAGTGGAGGTTCCATAACTTTACTTGTCCATTGAGGTTTGGATAGGCATCAAAAGACCAATGCTTCATTCTCAAATCAGACTTTGCTTCAGATAAAGAACAGATACCAGAATTTGTAGTAAACATTGTGTACTGGATGTATCAATTTGCAAGTTAGAAAATTATTCATACAGGAACCACTTACAAAAGAAAACAGCATTGCCACATTACTGATGATCTAGCACCAGATAATGTAACCCTTGACAAGGTGTTTTACCTTGTTCCAAACAATAGAAGCTAAGCACAGTGCATGTACTTGAAAGAGTTAACCCAAAAGGCAGCCCTTTCCTCCTGTAGTATAAAATTGCTATGATCAAGTTTTGGCAACCATTCTGTCTTTTCAGCAATATTCAAGCAACAAGCAACAGAAAGATCCTTGGATGGTTTTATGCTTGAGCCACTGCTAAATTTAGGGGACTGACTGACTAAATTTTGACTTATTCTATTTACAATGTGGTAAAACAACCTGTGAGCTGTTAGTCAACTGATCTCCAAATTGTGGGGATATTTACAGCTGGAATCTGGTGTTCCTGCATGATCAAATTCCAGAAAGTCACAACAAACAAGATCTGTCATCAAACCCATTTATCAACAGCAACATCTACCCTACATATGTCAGCAGCAAACACAAATCCAGCAAATCAGGAAATGCTATCAGCTACACACTTCAGTGAAGTTCGACTGACTGAGTTCACCACGGTCAGATCAATGACATGCATCAAGGTCAGGCCTTTAAAATACTTCAAGTCCTTACAACATATATTATTCAATTATACATTTGAATAAATACTCAAATTGGTATGGTTAAAAACTAGCTGCTTATGTTTCCTTACCCTCTATATTATTTTGCCAGAAATAACAAGTATGATACAAAAGAAGATTACTGTGTTTATGCACCTCCAGTGCTCATTATAACTACAACACAAATCACTCATAAATAAGCATGCTTTACATTATTATAACAAAATAAGGCTCGTGGCTCAGGAGAGAGGGACACTAACTCCATGCCAGATACTCTGGGTTCAAGTCCTATGCTACAACTTGTTGACCATGGAAGAAGTGTTCATGATGTGGTTGTTAAGCAACCTACTGACCCTACCAGCACTTAGTAGATATATTGGTATTATTTCAGAAATATCTCATGCCTGTTTACACTCCTCATCTAGAAAACCTTGCGGTCACACCTATTTTCATACTTAATGCCAACTTTTTCTAATTGGAAATAACTATGATCACATTTAAAGTAAACCTGTAAAACTAAAGCAAACTAAAGCAAACTTTGTAAGATGGTCATGATGTTTTTGTACAATCTAAACCATTGGAAAGCTTGCAGCCCCCACAAAATACACATTACCTCCCAAACTAACTTTTTTTTGTTGATTTGTTCTTGGGATGTGAATGGCATTATTAGGTCAGCATTTAACACTCATCCTTAATTGCTCTAGCGAAAGTAGTAGTGAGCTGCCTTCTTGAATCGCTGCACTACTGTGATGTAGGGACATCCAGTGTTGTTAAGGAGGGAATTCCTGGATTTTGATTTCCAGCAACAGTGAGGTGTTAATGTTCCAAGGGATGTAGTTCTAAGTCAGGATGGTGTGTGGCCTGGCAGAGAACTTTGATGAGGTGGTGTTCCCATGCATCTGGTGCCCTTTCTATTTTCTACGTGATTGAGGTCAAGGCTTTGAAAGGTGCTGTTCAAGGAGCCTTGGTGAATTGCCACAGTCCATCTTGTAGATGGTATAAAACTGCTGCCACTGTATGTTGGTGGTGAAGTGTGTGTATTCCTAAGGAGGTCAATGGGTGTCAATAAAGCAAGTTTTAGATTGTGTTGAGCTTCCAACCTCTGATGAGGTTGGAAAAATAATTAATGGAATTGCTGATCTGATTCAGCTTAGTATCCTGCCCTGAAAAACTCCTGCAGTGATGCTCTGTGACTGAGATGATTGCCCACCCACAACCACAACCATTTTTCTTTGTGTTAGGTACGACTCCAACCAGAAGAGAGGTTTTCATTGATTCCCACTGGCTTCAAATTTTTGCTGAGGATCCTTCATGTTAACTCATTAAAATGTGTCCTTGATTTCAAGGCCAGTCAGTGTTACTGCTCCTCTGGAATTCAGCTCCTTCATCCATGCTTGGCCCAAGACGGCGAGTGCTGCTTGCTAGCACTATAAATGATGCCTTCCATTGTGTTGGCGATCATTGAGATTAGTTACGGGACGGTAATTAGCTAGATTGGATTTCTGTGAGCAAGATGGTCCTTAGTAATTTTCTACATTTTCAGGCAAATGCCAGTGTTCTAGCTTTAATGGAACAGTTTGGCTACAGCTATGGTCAACTCTGGAGTCCAAATAATTTTTCATAATGCCATGATGGGTTGTCAGAGTCCACCAATTTTGTAGTATCCAGTATCAGTTTCCTTGTATCATGCTGAGCGAATCAAATTGACTGAGCACTGCCTTCTGTAATGCTAGGAGAAGCAGACAGTGATCTGCTATTCAGATCATAAATAAAGCAAAGTACTGCAAATTCTGGAAAATTGAGCTAAAAGCATAAATTGCTGGCAGATAAAAGACAGTTAACACTTCAAGTTCAATATGGTGCTCCTTCAGAACTGAAAGGGGCTGGAAAATGGTGGTCAGTCAGTCAGAATAGCCCTGACCTTCCAGTTACTTGCCATTTCAATAAATCACCTTGCTCTCACGCTAACATTTTCATCCTAGGTCTGCTGCACCATTCCAACAAAGCTCAACACAAGCTGCAGGAACACACATCATTTTCTATTTAGGCACTTTGCAGCCTCTAGGATTCAACATCGAGTTTAACAACTTCATAGCACCGGTTGCTCAGTGGTTAGCACTGCTGCCTCACAGCACCAGGGACCCAGGTTCGATTCCAACCTCGGGCGACTGTCTGTGTAGAGTCTGCACATTCTCCGGGTGCTCCGGTTTCCTCCCACAGGCCAAAGGTGTGCAGGTTAGGTGGACTGGCTATGCTAAATTGCCCATAGTGTCTAGGGTGAGAAATGCAGGGATGGGGTAGAGGGTAGGTCTGGGTGGGAAGCTCTTTGGAAGGTCAGTGTAGACTCAATGAGCCAAATGGCCTGTTTCCACACTGTAGGGATCCTATGACCTCTGTCCTTCATTTTGATTACAAATTTCCATCCCAAACATGACCATGTTTTGTTCGTTCCTTGTTGTTTTGTTTTCAGTGGAGTGGATCTATTATCTCTCTTTTATACTTTTACTTACACTCATTATGCATCTCTATTTCCCCTTTACCAACATTAGCATTCCCTTTGTCCTTTGCTCTGGGCAGCCTCACAATCTGTTCCACTCACTTCATCTCCCCATCTGTTTGCAGGAAAAAGTACACAAGTTTCCAGCCATCGGTTCTGAAGAAGAGTCACATCTGGCTCAAAACGTTAACTCTGTTTCTCTCTCCACAGATGCTGCAAGACCTGCTGAGTTTCTCCAGCATTTTCTGAATCTATTCTGTACATCTACCTAAAGATGGTTGCTTCAATCTTTGCACTCATGTGCTAGAATCATTGAGAATAGGGATATGTGTGGAGCCTTCTCTTCCTAACAGTTGTTTAACTGGTCAGCAAACATTCACAAATTCAGAACTGCAGAGCTTTGATCTGATCTATCACTTGTGGGATCACTTGGCTATGTTGCATGCTGTGTTAACTGTTTAGCAGGCAAGTAGCCCTGTGTTACAGCATCAGCAGATTAGCTCCTTGTTTTCAGGTACTCCTTATAATGGTCCTGCATGCTCACCTAACAGTACTGTGCAAGGTCTGGTCACTTGGCTTGATAACAATGATAGATTGAAAGATATCAGAGGCCATGAGGTTACAGATTGCATTGGAATTGTTCTGAATCTATCCCATTTAGCACAGCAGTAGTGCTACGAAACAGGATTGTCAATATCCTCACTGTGAAGATAGAACAGAGTCTTCTACTTCAAATTCTTAAGACAAATACTTGTTTAGTTTTTAAAAGAAGACCACCACAGAGAAGATTCAGAAGAATGAGAAACAGTTAGATAGCTCTATATTGTTAGAACTGAAGTTGTTGTTCTAGAAATTATTAAGCCGATAAATATTAGAGTCAGGAGTCAGAATAAGTCCTGAAGAGCTGAGAAAGTGGGAAGGTCACTGTCTCTATGTTGAGTAAGTCCCAGGATCTCTAACTTGGTCTACTTTAAAATAAAAATTATTGGTCCCTAGCCAGATCATAATATAAATTTGGCTGTCTTGTCTGGGATTTATCATAATTTAGGGGTTCTTTTTAGACTGAAATCCATACACAGATTTGACTGCTTGCTGAGGTTGACCAGAGGGCATAGTCTTGGAAATGAGGGGTGCCAATTTAAGACTGAGATTAGGAAGAATTTCCTGTCTCAGAGGTTCTCCCTATCTACCTTATCAGTGCCCTTCAGAACTTTTTATATATTAATCAGATCCTCTGTCATCCTTTGCTCCCCTAAGGAAACAACACCTATCTAGTCTCTCTTCAGAGCTGAATCATTTCAGCCCAGGCAACATCCTGGTGAATCTCTTCTGCAATCACATCTTTCCCACAGTGCAGTGATCAGAACTGGACACAACATCTAGCTGTGACTTAATTAATCTCCATTATAACTTATATACATTTACTATATATACCGAAAGCCGAACTCGCCCTGTCTGTTGTCATGGTGTTTCTGGAGACAGAAGATTTATCCCTGAATGATTTGAAAAATTAACCAAGACTAGGCTAATACACTAGCAGAGAACTTAGAATTAAAAGCAAAGGCTGAGAAAGTAGACACAGTTGAGGTAACAGTGCAGCATCTTGGATTGTGGAATCTAACTGAGACAGAACATGATTCGATTTACAGATGAAGCAGCTTGAAACAGAAAAGGAAAAAGAAATGAGTAAACTTGAACTTGAAATAGAAAGGCAATTGTTTGAATATGAACTCCATACAGAGGGGTAATAGAGGAAAGAAATAAGGAAAGAGAATTTCAGACAAGAAGAGATAAGAAAGCACGAACTCGATAATGAAAAGTGTAGATTATATGGTTTTTGGAAAACTAGTCTAGTCAATAGAAACAACAGTGTAGAAAATTGAACTGATGTTAGAAAACCAGCATATTTCTTTGTGACAATGTAGCTGTTACAAAGGTAACTGAGTTTCCTACAGGAAGTGCATACAAGACCTAATCACTGTTGTTCATCTGTCATCTCGCTGCTGTGGGTAAGACAGACACAGTATAACTCTCATGTTCTGCCATATCCGTTCTCCTTTCAATGAGTCATATTTCAAATTGAATATCAACCCCTGGTTAAACATAGCTTGATGCAATAAAATGTGCATCCACTTCCAAAGATATAAGGCTTGGACCCTTGGTTTTGCTCAGTTATAGGTATATAGGTTCTGAAATAAGTATTCTCAGATGTCCTTGATTAAGTAAAAAGCAAGATTTAGATAAACCAAAAGTTTCATATTACGAGCTGACTGACTGGAAAAGATACCTATTTCATTGGAACATTTTCAAGTCTGCACCAAATATATTTTATTTAATTAATTTGACAATAAAAATGTCCAGAAGTTAAACTGCCCATGATCAACTGTGAGGTGAATTGATGTCATGAACACACAATGGTGTTAATCAGAAATAAAAACACAACTCAGGTCCCTGGCACTGTGAGGCAGCAGTGCCAACCACTGAGCCACTGTACCACCCCATTTTCTTTTATACTTTCAGTTCTTCTCTTTCAGGTCAAAGTTGGGGATCTGAGCTGCTGAAGGCTACAGGGCTATTCTGCCCAGTGGTGGGCACAGACAAATTGCAGATTGTATACCTCAGTGGCTCCATTCATCGGAACAGGAGAACTCCTTAAGCCTGCTCCACCATTCAATAAGATCATGGCTGATCTGTAGACTAACTCCATATGCCTGCCTTGGGCCCATATTTCTTAATACCTTTGTTTAATAAAAATTTGTTTATCGCAGATTTAACAACTGAATTAGCATTGACTGCCATTTGAGGAAGAGAGTTCCAAACCTTCACTAAACTTTGCATGTAGAAGTGCTTTCTAACATCTTTCCTGAACGGCCTGGCCATTATTCTTTGACTTTGCTCCTTGGTTCTAGAATCTTCAACCAGTGGAAATAGTTTATTTTTATCTATCCTGTCCTTTCCCTGTGACATTACATCACTTCACCATTTCCTGTTAACTATTGCTCAACTGTTTGCTCCAATGACCTGACAGAACAATTCCTCCTGCACACCCAACCCTCCCACAATCTCTTCCATTTACATCAGCTTTGTGTTCTGATCTAGCTTCTACCCTTCCACAATTGTCCTGAATTTAATTTGCTGGGTCTGACTTAAGTACTTTTACTCTTATCTATCCTGTCATAGCCAGAATCAGAGGCTTTCTAGAATGACTTTTCTTCTGCTTTCCACATTATTGCCTCCGAGGAACCCAAGGATCTATCTTTGGGGACCCTTCCATTTCCTAAATCTGGAATCTACATGCTATCTGCTACATCATCAAAAACACATCATGTTTCATGTGCACAGTTTTACCTCACCAGCAATACTCTCAACTCCTCCAATGTCTCTGAATTGGCTTTCCTCTTGTCTGCCATCCAATATTGGATGAGTACAAATTTTCTCCAATTAAATATTGGGAAGACAGAAGCAGATCCCAACAGAAACTCCATTTTATTGTTATCAACTCTGTTCCTCTCCCTGATTAATTTGAACTGAGTTGAGTATCTAAGATGTCCCCCTCAATTCTGGGCTGAGTTCCTGCCTCCATACTTTGTCCATCAGAAAGATCAACCAAATCCCTCTTCATCACATTGCTGACATCCACCCCACCCTCAGAATTCAATCAAGCACTTGTTACCTCTAGACTCGATTACTCAAATGTTCTCCTGGCTGATCACCCACCTTCCACTCTTCATAAAACTGAGCTCATCAAAATCTTTACTTCAAGCATCCTACCTGGCACTATGTTCCAACCAACACTGCTGAGTTTGCTGACCCTACACTGGCTTGCAATCCAGTAGCATCTGGAATTTAAGCTTTCAACCTTGCTTTCAAATCTTTCCAAGTGTCTAATCACAATTCAAGAATTTGACAATTGCTCTAGTTCTAGCCTTTTATGCATACCTGGTTTTAATTGCCTCATTGATGTGTTCATTTAGCTGCCTGAAACTCTGAACTGACTGCCGGTCTTTAGCTCTCATTTTTTCTTAAAGACATACCTTAAAACCTACCTCATTGGCCAAGCTTTATGCTAGCTGTCTTAATGTCTCCTGTGTTACGCAGTGACAGATTTTGTCTGATTATTCTCCTGCGAAGTGCTTTGGAACATTTTGTTACATTAAAGAGCTTTATAAATGTTGTTGTTAACGGACACTTGTTCTGGCACTGTGATTCAAAAGCTAAATGTATTCCTGACAGCTTTCAAGTATCATTGGCTTCCTTTTGACCTAATGAACACTGCCTGTTATTCCACATAGATACACTTTGGCTGGTAGCTGGAAAGTGCATAATGAACGACAATTAAATGATCAATGATCCAAAGGCAAAAATAACACACCATAAACTTTAAATTTAAAAAGACAGGCCCAGTTAAACATAGCTACCCTGTACTGTCAGTATACTATACAGTGTGGGAGCTAGATTTTCATCCACTATCTCATAATCTGAAATCAGGTGGGACAGCAGCTAAAAAGGTGCAAAAATCCCTCTTTCCTTTCCCCATCCCTCCATATGTAAAGGGTACTGGAGGAGCAGAATTCTTATTCCCATATATTCTCACTTAACTGACCACTATCCATTCCCCAGGTTGGCCTAGTGAAAATTGACAGCTGGCCATAGTGGCCTATGGACCTAATGTTGTAAAGTAGAGGAAGAGGAACCAGTAGGAACATCCTGTCCTTCCAATATGGCCCCTGTACACTCTCCTTCCTAGGTGTCAGACTCTAGCTAAGGCTGCAGCTCTTTACATTCTGTGGATCTCTTTTGTCCCTTGTATGTTACTTGCTTCTCTTGCACTGCTACAGTACCATAGAAACTTCTCCTGTTCAGCAAACAGGCAGGAACTTCATGATGTACCAACCCTGCATGAGTAATATCCCCTGACTGGGGTAAACAAACAGGGCTCAGGGCGGTCAGTGATTTGGACTGAAGCTGTTGGCCCAACAGAATACTACCCCGTAAGAATACTTTCAGGAAGAGTTAACTCAATTCTATTCTACAACGCACTTAACACGAAAGAGCATGTAACATAATTTACTGTAAATTTTGCAATGGCATATCAGCTTGAGGTCTTAATATAAAAAGATGATCTATCTCAACACATAATGGAAGAGGCATCATTATCTGACTACTGTTTGCCGTAAAGGTAATGTATGTACCAGTTGAACTCCTTAGCTTTCATTTCACTTACCAACCACAAGCTCACTGCTTAAAATGAAGATGAGGACACAAAGAGACTTCATGTTGTACAACTGTAAGGGGTCATCAATGTTACTCTGCTGTTTGCTCTGAACTCTGAGACTCTGAGAACTCTTTTCACAATCTCATTGCATAATGTGTCCATTGTTTGTCTCCAGTTTATTAATTAACTTCTTTTGCAGTAAATTTTGATCCATTAACTCCATTGCCATTTATTTGCATTTTCCCCACTCTGTTAAAAATTAAACCATTTCCCTCGCCACTCGATGAAGACACACACTAAGTCCCAAAACACCTCTAGTCGCCAATTTGAGGAACAGAGGAAGCATCATGACAAAAGCTCACCCTCACTTTGCTCAGGTTTTCATATTTCTTCTATTCTGTTCTGATTGATTGAAAAACAAAGTTCTGAAAAGGCTACAGGCCCTGAAAACATTCCAGTACTAGTACTGAAGATACATGTTCCAGACCTAGCCACACCACTGGTCAAGCTGTTCCAGTACAGCTACAACACTGTCATCTATTTGATAATATGGAAAATTGCCCAGGTATGGGCCAAATGCTGGTAAATGGAACTAGATTTATTTAGGATATCTGGGCAATATGAACAAGTTGGACTAAAGGGTCTTTTACCATGCTGTACAGCTCTATGACTCTATGTACTGTACACGAAAAGCAGGAAAAATCCAACCCAGCCAATTACCACCTCTATCAGTTTACTCCTGATCTTCAGAAAAGGAATGAAAAGTGTTATCAACAGTGCTATGAAGCAACACTTGCTTAGCAATAACCTGTTCACTAATGCCCAGTTTGAGTTGCACAATGGCCATTCAGCTCCTGACCTCATTGCAGCCTTGGTCTAAACATAGACAGTTAAAGAGAAAAACTGTCCACCAATTAGTCATATCTATGATACCTGGTTGTGGCTGTTGGAAAACACTCATTTCAGGACATCTTTGCAGTAGTTCATCAGGGTAGTGTTCAAGGCCCAAACATCTTCAGCTGTTTCATCAATGACCTTCCTTCTGTCATAAGGTCAGAAGTGGAGATATTTGTTGATGACTACAGAATGTTCAGCAACATTCATGACCTCCCAGATGCTGAAGCGGTCCATGACCAAATGTAGAAGGACCTGGATGATATCCAGTCTTGAACTGACAAATGAAAGTAACATTCATGCCACACAAATGCCAGATAATAACCATCTGCAACACGAGAAAATCTGACCATCATGGCTTGACATTCAATGGTGTTACCATCACTGAATCCCACACTTTCAACATTCTGGGGGGTTACCACTGATCAGAAATTAAATTGGACATATATATACTGCAGCTACAAGAACAGATCAGAGGCTAGGAATACCGCAACAAGTAGCTCACCTCCTTATTCTCAAAACCAACATCCGCTAAGCACAAGTCAAGAATGTAGTGGAACATTCTTCATTTGCCAAAGAGTGCAGCTCCAACAACACTCTCAATGACACCACCCAGGACAAAACAATCTGTTTGATTGGGCACAGCCACATTTACTCCCTCCACCAAAAATGATCAATAGTAGCAGTGTGTACAATCTATAAGATGCACTGCAACAATTCACTAAGACTATAAGAACACAGGACCATATGACGTAGGAGCACATGTGGCCCATAAAGCTCATCAAGACCACACTACTATTCAATGAGATCATCATCTGGTTCTCTGGACTAACAATCCAGCGATGACACCACAAGGCCATCACCTCTCTGGTTCTAGACTCTCCCACAAGGGGAAGCAATCTCTCAGCACCTCATCTGTCAAGCCGCCTAAGAATCTTGTATATTTCAATAAGGATGCCCCTCATTCTCCAAAACTCCAACAAGTACAAACTCAACCTACTCAGCCTCTCCTCATTAGAAAATCTTTCCATACTTGGGAACAACCAAGTGAATATTCTCTGGACTACCTCCAATGCCAGTACATTTGCTCTTAGCTAAGAGCCCCAAAACTATTCACAGTACTCCAGCTATGGTCTGAATAGTGCCTTGTTTAGTTTCAGCAAGACCTCCCTACTTTTATTCTCCATTCTTTTTGAAATCAAGGCCCACATTCCATTTGTCTTCAATAATACCTACTGAAGTTGGATAGCAGCTTTTTGTGATTAATGTATTTGGACCCTCAAATCCTTCTGAAGGGCTTCTGCAGTCTTTCCCCATATAAATAATATTCAGTTCAACTATTCTTCATGCCACATTACATACCTCACATTTTTCAATCTTATATTCCATCTGCCAAGTTTTTGCCCAATTACACAACCTGTCTACATCCTTCCATCTACTCCTTGTGTAATCCTATTTGTCTTCTCACCTATTTTTGTGTCATCCACAAATCTGGCTATAGTAAATTCTGTTGACCAAATTGTTAATATATAGTATAAATAATTGTGGCACACCACTAGATACAGGTTGCCATCCTGAATTCCCCCCTTTATCCCAAATCTCTGTCTTCTGTTAGTTACCCAATCCTCTATTCATGCTAATCTACCATCCCCAACACTGTCTACTTTTGTCTTATGGAAGTAGTGTTATGTTCAGTACCTTATTGAATACCTTTTAGAAATCCAAATATATTACTTTTACCAGTTCCCTCTTATCCACCCTGTTTGTTACCTTCTCAAAGAATAGTAATACATTTGTCTAGTATGATCTTTCCTTCATGAAGCCCTGCTTATTCTACTTCATTATATGATGGGTTTCTAAATGGTCTACATTACATCTGTTATAAGAAAGTCTAACATTTCTCACTGATGATTGTTAAGCTAACTGGCCTATAATTACCTGTTCTTCTCTCCCTTTTTGAAATTGGGTGTTACAATAGATATTTTCCAAACCTCTGGGACCTTGGAAAATTACTACCAGTGAATCCACTGTCTCTCAGTTAGACCATAAGACATAAGAAGAGGAGTAGGTCATTCTGCCCCTCGAGTCTGCTCCACCATTCAATAGTATCATGGCTGATTCAATACTCTTCATGCTCACTTTCCTGCCCTTTCTCTAACCCTTTGATTCGCCTCCTGTAAAGAGTTGACACCTCAGCACCAACCCCTATGGCACACCATTTATGATATCCTGTCAACCTGAAAAAGGACGCCTATTCCTACTTTCTGCTTTCTGTTTGGAAGCCACCTTCTAACCATGCCAATGTTTTACCCCTACACTATGAACTTTTATTTTCTGCAATTACCTTTGGTGTGGCACCTTATCAATACAAGAAAAAAACTAGCTCATTTTTATCAACAGTACAAATTACTTCTTCAAAGAACTCCAATAAATTAAACATGATTTCCTTTTGACAAAATCATGTTGGCACTGCCCTGCTTTAACATCTTTGAAAATAGGGAAAATCTTATAAACTATCACAAACACTAAGGTAACTGGCCTGTAGTTTCCTGCTTTCTGCCCTTTTTTGAATAAAAGGAGATACATTGGCTTTTTTTCAATCTAAGAGGAACCTTCCCTAAATCTAATGAGTTTTGGAAATTTAGAACCAATACATCAACTATTTCACCGGCTGCTTCTTTTCACCCTCTAGGATAAAACCCATCAGGACTTAGGAACTTGTGAATTCGCAGTTCGAACAACTTATTCAGTACTACTTCCCGTGTAATTGTAATATTCTTGAGTTCCTCATTCCCCTTCAATTCTTAATTTATAGCTATTTCTGGGATGTTGCTTGTATCCTTTCTTGTGAATACGAAGGCAATATATCTGTTCAATTCATCTGCCATCTCTATCCACCATTACTAATTCCCCAGACTCATTTTCTTTCAGATCAACACTTCTTTTGTTACCTCTTTTTCTTTAAATATCTGAAGAAACTTTTCCACTCAATTTTTGCACTTTTGGCTAACTTGCTCTCATACCCTAATTTGTCCCCCTTCGTTAATCCTTCAGTAATGATTTGCTTTTTTATATATTCTGCCCAATCTTCTGATCTGCCACCAATCTTTGCAAAATTATATATATTTTGAGTTTGATACTGTCTTAGACTTTTTTTCAGTTAACCACAGATGGTGATTCCTTGAAATTTTCCTTATTTGTTGTAATGTATCTATTCTGCACTTTCTGGAATATCCCCTTAAATGTTTGACTCTGCACTTCCATTGACCTGTCCCTTTTCTTAAATTGCCGGTTCACTTTCAAAGCTCTCATGCCCTCATAATTGCCCTTGTTTAAATTCAACAAAGCAGTCTTGGATCCAAACTTCTCTCCGTTATACTGTGTGCAAATTTCAATCATATTATGGTTGCTGCTACTTAGGGGCACTTTCACAATGAGGTGATTAATTAATCTATCTCATTGGCCAAAATCAGGTCTAGCATAGCCTGGTCTCTGGTTGGTGCCAAAATATGTTGGTCTAAGAAACTGTCCCAAAGACATGCAACAAATTCGCCTTCTCCATCTGAGTTTTCCAGTCTATATGTAGATTAAAATTCTCCAGGGAGACCAGAACTGAATGCAGTATTCCAAAAGTGGCCTAATCAATGTCCCATACAGCCACAACACGACATCCCGACTCCTATACTCAATGCACTGACCAATAAAGATAGTGGTGGAGTGGGGCTCCTGACCAGAGGTCATCCACTCCAATTGCTTTTCTCTCCTCCTTCATTTCTCATTTCTTTCTTTCTCTTAGCTTTTTAGTTTTTTTTTCTTGCTTCACCTTCTGCATGTCCGGAGTGACACCACAGCAGAACTCTGCAGTGAGGCAGCTAACATGGTGACACAGCGTGGCAGACAGTGGGGCCCAGATGGCAGCCAGCAGCAAAGGATAGTAGCAGCTGGCAGTCAGCAATGAGGCGGTGGAGGCGAAAGATGGCAGCAGCGAATGATGGCAGCAGCTGTCTTCAGCGGCAAAGTGGCAGTTGGGGACGAAGCCTCGCAAGTGGTAGCAAAGCCTGGTGTTCTTGATGGAGGTAAGCAGCGTTGGTCATCGGTGAAGGTGACTGGAGAGCACGGGCTTGTCTTAGACCAGCACGGGTGAAAGTGTGTCCAGCGCAGGGGAGAGCGAGCCTTCTTGGGGAAAGCCTAGCTTGGACCATTGGCAGGGCCACAGCTTAAGAAAGGACTGTAATGTTTGATTTTTCAAATTTTATTTGTTTTTCCATGTTTATACTGAGAAGACTGTAGTGCTGACATTTTTAACTTATTTCTTTGTTTTCATACTTCTGTAGCTAAGATTTTGTAGCTAGGTACTTTTTACCTAAGATGGTGTCATGTGTGGAGACATTGTACACTTTTCACTGTAATCTTGTACCCCATACTTGAGTACATGTGACAATAAAATCTAAATCTAAATGATAATTACTATATTATTTTGATAAGCTCCCATTATTTCTTCCTTGATACCCTGTCCTACCATGTATTAGGCTGCCTGGACACAACTCGCAGAAGTGACCCCTTGCCTTTATCATTCCTCATCTCCACCCAGACACAGCAGTTCAAGAAGGTTATTCACCAACACTTTCTCAAGGGCACAAAATAAGCCTTAATCCAGCCAGCACCCTGAATTAATAAAAACAAAAAAATGTAACACCCAGCAGAATACTCTGGATAGCAATAGGAAACAAAAATCCCAGACAATTTTCTTCTGACTTTAGAGGTGTTGAAGTTGATTATCACACTACACTGCTCAGTTGCCCAACTGAAATTGACCATGTGGCATGGAAACTGAGATGGGACTATGTTCCACTGGATTTGTTGAGTCTGATCTGCAGCAGTGGATCTACAACATGTGGGTTAGAGGAAGATAGTGGTCATAGCTGTCAGGTTTTGGACTGCTGTTGATTTCAGTTTAGACTTAGGGGCAATCTTATTTATCTTTTTTGGATATTGTGTTTACTCTATTTCAACTGACCTTTATATTTTTGCAGTTCACTATCTCAGCAAGTTTAGTAACAGCCTATTTTCCATCCATGTTCCTTATTAATTATCTTTTCATAATTAGCTTCCATGTTATTTCATTTTTCCTCCCTCTTTCAGTTGCAATATTCTCACAAAAGTCTGAATGCTCTTTTGGAAATGGCACCCGTGACAACTTAACATATATTCATTCACAGGATGTTGGTGTCGCTGGCTGGTCTAGCATTTAGCATCCCGAATTAAGGTAGTGAGCTATCTTGAACTGCTAGGGTGTAGGGACTTCCACAATGCGACTTAGATGGGGAGTTCCAGGACCTTGAACCACCACAGTGAAAGAACGGCGATGTATCTCCAAGTCAGGATGGTCATGGCTTGGAGTAGAACTTACAGGTGGTGGTGTTCCCAAGTATCCACTGCCCTTGTCTTTCTAAATAGTAGAGGTTGAGGGTTTAAAAGGAACTATTGAAGGAGCATTGGCGAGTTACAGTAGTTCATCTTGTAGATGGTGCACATGCTACTGCTGCTGAGCATCAGTGGAGAGATTGAATGTTGTAGGTGGTGGACGGGTGCCCAATCAAGCTACTGCTTTGTCCTGGATGGTATCAAGCCTCGAGTATTGTTGGAACTGCACTTATCCAGGAAGCTGAAGTATTCCATCACACTCTTGGCTTGTGTCTCGTAAATGGGTAAACATGCTTTGAGAAGCAACAATTTAAATAAGATGCATAAGCTAATTAGACTGATAAAGTAAATCTTCAATGAAAGTTAAAGTTACATTCTGGACTAAAATCATAACTCTCAGCGAAAGAACTTTAAGTGGCTAATGGTTTCCACAGGAATTAATGTAAAAGTGAAGTTGGGTTCCTTTGAACATTTACCACCTTAAAATCCAATGCACAAGATAAAATACTGTACAACACACGGAAAGGACTGTATCAATTCAAATTCGCAAACACTCATCAATCTCTCTTTCTTTTTAAGCAATCCTTTAGGTTCGGGGATGATTTACTTCCACTCCAGCTTTCAGGGTTCTGAGATTCATAAGTGCAATGCGTTCTCTCTCAACTCTGCCACTGTCCATGTAAGCCAGATGCTGCTTTAAGGGTCCTTTATTGTTTTGCACTCTCTGTATCAGTTTAACTTTATTTCTATGTATTTCTGACAAGATTTCTCAGTGTATAGTGCCAAATGAGGTTTCTCCTCTTTGGTCAGTCACCATGAGTTGGTGGAGATGTGTAACCTCTTCAGGGATACATTGAGGATAGCCCTAAACCTGTTGCAGGGAGGTGACTTTGAATGATTAGCACTTTGATGCTGGGCATTTTGGTTTGACACCTTCAGTAAATGCCCCACTCACAGGCTTTAAAATGGCCTCCGAACCTAACATCTTGCAGAATTGAAAGAGGCCAGACTTGGAGCTGCTAAATTAATAGAAAGTTGGACCGTCAAGATCTTGAAGGTAAGTGCTAAACCTTGTATTTTTCCCTTAAACAAGCCCTGAGACAGGAAATCAACTTGTACTTGTGTACAACTAGCAAATTACTCTCTCTTATGGATTTTCAATTGGCCTCTCTGCTTCACACAGTGTGAAGATCCACAGCAGTCATGCAGAATTAAAACCAGCTATCAGGATGAAGATGAGACAACAAGGTGCAGGGCTGGATGAACACAGCAGGCCAAGCAGCATCACAGGAGCAGAAAGGCTGACGTTTCGGGCCTAGACCCTTCATCAGAAAAGGGGGAGGGGAAGGGGGTTCTGAAATAAATAGGGAGAGAGTGGGAGGCGGATAGAAGATGGATAGAGGAGAGGATAGGTGGAGAGGAAACAAACAGGTCGAAGAGGCGGGGATGGAGCCAGTAAAGGTGAGTGTAGGTGGGGAGTTAGGGAGGGGATAGGTCAGTCCAGGGAGGACGGACAGGTCAAGGGGGCGGGATGAGGTTAATAGGTAGGAGATGGGGGTGCGGCTTGAGGTGGGAGGAGGGGATAGGTGGGAGGAAGAACAGGTTAGGGAGGCGGGGATGAGCTGGACTGGTTTTGGGATGCGGTAGGGGGAGGGGAGATTTTGAAGCTTGTGAAATCCACATTGATACCATTGGGCTGCTCCAGCATCTGCAGTTCCTACTATCTCTGATTCAATTTTCTCCAGCATCTGCCATTCCTACTATCTCTGATTCAATTTTCTCCAGCATCTGCAGTTCCTAC
>NC_063347.1:54066978-54125564 GCF_021869965.1 Rhincodon typus | reverse complement strand
TATCTCTGATTCAATTTTCTCCAGCATCTGCAGTTCCTACTATCTCTATCAGCATGAAGATATTGGCCTTTCCAGCATAGAACTGCCCAGACTTCAAGAACATAAGAACATAAGAACTAGGAGCAGGAGTAGGCCGTCTGGCCCTTCGAGCCTGCTCCGCCATTCAATAAGATCATGGCTGATCTTTTCGTGGACTCAGATCCACTTACCCACGTTCTCACCGTATCCCTTAATTCCTTTATTGTTCAAAAAAAATCTACCTTATCTTTAAAAACGTTTACTGAAGTAGCGTCAACTACTTCATTGGGCAAGGAATTCCATAGATTAACAACCCTCTGGGTGAAGAAGTTCCTTCTCAATTCAGTCCTAAATCTGCTCCCTCTAATCTTGAGGCTATGCCCTCTTGTCCTAGCTTCTCCTGCCAGTGGAAGCATCCTCTCTACTTCTATCTTATCTATGCCCTTCATAATTTTATATGTTTCTATAAGATCCCCCCTCAATCTTCTGAATTCCAATGAATATAATCCCAATCTACTCAGTCTCTCCTCATAAACCAACCCCCTCAACTCCGGAATCAACCTAGTGAACCTCCTTTGCACCCCCTCCAGTGCCAGTACATCTTTTCTCAAGTAAGGAGACCAAAACTGCACACAGTACTCCAGGTGTGGCCTCACCAGCATCTTGTACAGCTGCAACATAACCTCTCTGCTTTTAATCTCAATCCCTTTAGCAATGAAGGACAAAATTCCATTTGCCTTCCGAATTACTTGTTGTACTTGCAGACCTACCTTCTGTGATTCATGCACAAGGACACCCAGGTCCCTCTGCATAGCAGCATGCTACAACTTTTTACCATTCAAGTAATAATCCTTTTTACTATTACTCCTACCAAAATGTACGACTTCACATTTATTTACACTGTATTCCATCTGCCAGACCTTTGCCCACTCACTCAATGTATCTATGTTCCTCTGCAAAGTTTCACAGTCATCTGCAAACCTTGACACCCTACACGTGGTCCCCAACTCCAAATTATCTATATAAATTGTAAATAATTGCGGTCCCAACACCGATCCCTGAGGCACACCACTAGTCACTGACTGCCAGCTAGAATAGCACTCATTTATCCCCACTCTTTGCTTCCTGTTAGTCAACCAATCCTCTATCCATGCTAATACTTTACCCTTAACACCATGCATCCTTATCTTATGCAGTAGCCTCTTGTGCGGCACCTTGTTGAAGGCCTTTAGGAAATCTAGGTACACCACATCCACTGGGTCCCCATTGTCCACCTCGCTCATGATGTCTTCATAGAATTCCAAAAGATTTGTCAAGCATGACCGGCCCTTCATGAACCCATGCTGCGTCTGCCCAACGGGACAATTTCTATCAAGATGCCTTGCTATTTCTTCCTTGATAATAGACTCAAGCATCTTCCCCACTACAGAGGTTAAGCTAACCGGTCTATAATTCCCCATCTTTTGTCTACTTTCCTTTTTAAGCAGTGGCATCACATTTGCTGTTTTCCAATCTGCTGGGACTGCCCCAGAGTCCAGTGAATTTTGTAAAATTACTGCCAGTGCACCTGCTATTTCTACCGCCATCTCTTTTAGTACCCTGGGATGCATTCCATCAGGGCCAGGAGATTTATCAATCCTTAGCTCCATTAGCTTGCCCAACACATACCTCTTCCGTAATAATGATTGTTTCCAGGTTCTCACCTACCTTCGTCTCTTTGTCTATTACTGGCATGTTATTAGAGTCCTCCACTGTGAAGACCGATACAACATACCTGTTCAATGCCTCGGCCATTTCATCATATCCCATAACTAAATTCCCTTCTCATCCTCTAAAGGGCCAACGTTTACTTTAGCCACTCTTTTTCGTTTTATATATTTATAGAAACTTTTGCTATCTGTCTTTATATTCTGTGCTAGTTTTTTCTCATGTTCTATCTTACTTTTCTTTATAGCTCTTTTTGTGGCTTTCTGTTGACCTTTAAAGTTTTCCCAATCTTCTAGTTTCATGCTGTTTTTGGCCACTTTGTATGCCTTCTCTTTCAAGTTGATAGCCTCCCTTATTTCTTTAGACACCCATGGCAGATTACCCCTTTTCTTACAGTCCTTCCTTTCCATTGGAATATACTTTTGCCGAGCACTTTGAAAAATTGCTTTGAAAGTCCTCCGCTGCTCGTCAACTGTCCTAGCATAAAATCTTTGTTTCCAGTCTACTTTAGCCAAGTCCTCCCTCATTCTATTGTAGTTCCCCTTGTTCAAGCACAGGACCCTGGTATTGGATCTTATCTTCACACTCTCCATCTGTATTCTAAATTCAACCATACTGTGATCACTCCTTCCAAGAGGATCCCTAACTATGAGGTCATTAATTATTCCGGTCTCATTACACAGGACCAGATCTAGGATAGTTTGCTCCCTCGTCGGTTCCATTACATACTGTTCAAGAAAACTATCACGGATACACTCAACGACCCCCTCCTCAAGGCTACCCTGACCGAGCTGGTTCGACCAAGCTACATGTAGATTAAAATCCCCCATGATAATTGCCGTACCATTTTTACAGGCATTAGTTATTTCTTTGTTTATTGCCCGCCCCAATGTGATGTTATTATTTGGTGGCCTATAGACTACGCCTATCAGTGACTTTTTCCTCTTAGAATTTCTAATTTCCACACAAATGGATTCAACCTCATTCTCCATTGAACCTATATCATCTCTCAGCACTGCCGTGATGTCATCCTTGAATATCAGAGCTACACTACCTCCCTTACCTTCCTGTCTGTCCTTCCAAATAGTCTGATACCCTTGGATATTTAACTCCCAGTCGTGACCATCCTGTAACCATGTCTCCGTAATGGCTACCAAATCATATTCATTCGCGATGATTTGTGCAGTTAACTCATCAACCTTGTTACTAATGCTAGAGCATTCAGGTAAAGTGCCTTTATGCTAACTTTCTTACCCTCATGATTTCCAACATCTCTAATAATGTCTCCTGAGTTATCCTTCCTTTTTGCTTCTCTCATAGTCTGCCTTGAACTTAAACCCTCCTGCACACATGCTAACCTGCTGCTTACCTTTTTAGTTACCATCATACTCCCTGTCGTTTTCCCTTTCCCTTCCCCCCAGCTCACTAGTTTAAAGTCCTAGTGACCACCCTATTTATTCTTTTCGCTAGAACACTGGTTCCAGATCAGTTCAGGTGCAGACCGTCCCATCAGTACAGATCCCTCCGGTTCCAAAACTGATGCCAATGCCCCATGAAATGGAATCCCTCTTTCCCACACCACTCCCTTAGCCACGTGTTTACTTCCCTAATTTTCTTATCCCTAAGCGAATTTGCACGTGGTTCGCGCAGTAATCCCATAATTCAACTTCTGCCTCACAAGTGAAAACACAGTTGACATGGGCAATCTTCGTTGAAAAATTTGTTTCAGAGTCTTTTGAAGCCTCTTGGCTATCCTGTCTTCATTTATTCTCTTTCTTTAACTGCCAAAGAAGCTTCATGAAGCTCTTTCCTCAATCTTTCTTGAGCTGAAGAAAATAGGTAGCTTAGCCCTATTAATCTTTTTCATTGTTAAGCATCAAGTGTTTTTTAACCTGTATCAATCACTTGATCAAAGGCCAGCTAGCTAGGCAATCACCTCCCACTTGATAGGAAAGCAGCCACTTTTGTCAACTACCTGAAAGAGAGTTAATCAGGCCCAAGGTCCCTAGGTGGATATTATTTAATTGCTTAAGCACTTTAACAGGTGGCAGGGCAAGAAGGTTCCCTGGACATTCTCACCCAGAACCTAACTGGTGCTATGGCAGGAGTGGGGCAAATATCTCTTTGGATTAAACATTTACCCCATTATTTGTCCTTCTTGAAAGCTCCCTTGCTTCCTCCAAGGTAAGGGAAAATCAATTCAAATCAGCTCAATCAGGTCACAATTTGTGCTGTGATGAATGAGTAGTTCACCACAGATCAAGCTGCTTTTACATACATCATAAGTATCTTGAGTTATGATCATTTCCATTTTATATCCATTTCACAACAATTCATGCAAAGGAGCTCGCAGCATTGCAAGTTCTGGCAAAAATTATGAATAGTATTTACCTAAGCGTAGAAACAATCTGAACTCCACATCTTGATACAGTGTGAGCTGGAGGAACACAGCAGGCCAGGCAGCATCAGAGGAGCAGGACCCTTCATCAGGTCCCAACCCAAAACATCAATTTTCCTGTTCCTCTGATGCTGCATAACCTGCTGTGTTCCTCCAGCTCACGCTGTATTGACTCTGACTTCCAGCATTTGCAGTTCTCGCTATCTCCTAAACTCCACATCTTTTGATTTCACAGCATTATCAATGGTACTTACTTTCTCCTTCAGTAAGTATATCCCTTTTCCATGGACTTTTAGGCTAAAGAATGCTCACTGGCCGAGTGGTATTACCACTGGATAATTAATCCAGAAATATCCTGGGGATCTGGGTTTGAATCCCACCATAGCAGATGGTAGAATTTGAATTCTGTAAAAATCTGGAAGTAAGAGTCTAATGATAACCATGAAACTATTGTCAATTGTCAGGAAAAACCCATCTGGTTCACTACTGTCCTTTAAGGAAGGAAACTACCATCCTTACCTGGTCTAGCCTACATGTGACTCCAGACTCACAGCCATATGATTGACTCTTAACTGCCCTCTGGACAATTGGGAATGGGCAACAAATGTCAGCGATGCCTTCATCTCCTGAATGAAGAAAACAAATCCTCAGATTGTATAAAAGGACACCTTGTTCCATCTTAAGTTCACATTGTGATGATTGAGAATGGAATATGCCATTCAATATGACGATGTCTGATCTGATTGTAACTCCACATTCCCTCCTGCATCTAATAACTGGAGTTACTGTTGTGAATCCATGAGGCAGATGACCATATGGATAGCACATGTAAGGGGGTCACACTGCAGCTTAAAAGTGTACATGGGAGAGAGGAGGGTACCAGGTAGTCTAAGAAAACCAGGCATGTTGTGCAGGAGTCCACTGAGTCTATCCTGCTTCCTAAATAGTATTCCATTTTGGAAACCGGTGAGGGCAATGATTCCTCGTAAGAATGCAGCCGGAACCAAGCCCATGGTGTTTCAGGAGAGGAGGAAGAGCAATATAGTTATAATTAATTCTGTAATCAGGGAATCAGACAGGCATTTCTGTGAAATTAAACATGATTCCAAGATGGTGCATTGCCTCCATGGTGCAGTGCCAAGGACCTCATGGAACAGCTGCAGGACATCCTTCTGGGAGTGGTGGCAAATAGCAAGAGGTCACAGACACACTGGTACCAACACTACAGGTAAAAAATAAGGGACATGATTCTGAAGTAGATTTCGGTGATTTCAGAGAAATTAAAAGCAGGACCTCAACAGCCATAATCTCATGATTATTACTAATACCATGTGCCAGTAAGGATAAGAACAGGAGAACACATCATTTGAATATATGGTTGAAGCACTAATATAGGAGGGGGGTATCAGATTTCTGAAGAATTGGGATTGTTGTGGGACAGGTGGGACTTGAACAGGATGGGTTACACTTTAACAGAGCTGGGACTGATATCCTTGCAGGCAGATTTGCTAGCTCTGTTGAAGTGGGTCTAAAATAGCTTGTCAGGGAGATGGGAACATAAGGGATAAGCCATAATGTAAGGAAGTAAAGTTGGCAACAGGAAGCTGAAAGAATGCAAGGGAGACTAGAAGACAGGAGGAACAAAGCTGAGTTTCGGGTGAGCTTTGAAAGCAGAATGATATCAAAAAGACAAAGTTAGGGGTGTTCTACCACAGCATTACAACAAGGTAGACAATCTAAAGGTAGAAATAGAGATACATGGAAACATGGCTACATGGTGATCAGGATTAGGATCTTATTGTTCAATGCTTATAAAGGACAGACATGAAGGAAAAGAAGACCAAGTTACATTGATAATAAGGATTGATGTCTGGAGATGGAAGAACATAGTAATCATCTGATTTAAATGTGGAAGTAGACTGGATAAACCAACTGAATTGTGGAGGAGGAGTTTCTGGAGTATGTTAGGGATGGTCTTCTAGAGTAGAATGTTGAGGAACCTACTGGACGACAGGCTATTGCAGATCTAGCATTAAGTAACAAGATAAGGCAAATTTACAACCTTTTTACTAAAAAAAAACTTTAGGGATTAGTAATCTATGATAAAATTTAACATTATTTTTGAAAGTGAGGCAGGTCAATCTGAAGCAAGGGCTTCAAATTTCAGTAAGGAAAATTATGAAGGCACACATCCCTGTGGTACACCATGGGACACTAGCATCCAGACACTAACACAGCCTTCAGTCATCACCCTCTGTCTCCCACAACTGAACTAATTTTGAATCCACTTTATCAAATTATCCTGTTTCCCATGTGTATTTGCCTTCTTAATAAGTCTCCTATGTGGGACCCTGTCAAAGGCTTTGCTGAAATCCATACAAACTACATCAACTTTACTACTTTCATCAATACACCTGGTCACCTCCTCAAAAAATTCAATCAAAATTTATTAGGCATGTTCTCTCCAATGACAAAGCCATGCTGACAATCCCTGATCAAGCCTTGCCTCTCCAAGTGGAGATAAATAATCTCCTTCAGAATTTTCCCTACTAGTTTTCCTATTACTGAAGTGGGACTCACTGGTCTGTAATTCTCTGAATTATCTTTACAACCCTTCTCAAATATAAGAACCACACTAACTATTCTGTAGTCCTTTGGCATCAGAGAGGAATTAACTACTTGGGTCAGTGCCCCTGTAATCTCCTCCCTTGACTCCCACAGTGCACAATTCATCTGGAATGAAGATTTGTCCATTTTTAAGCCTGCCATTGCCTCTAATACCTTGCCCTAATTCATGTCGTGTACTCACCATCCCTCCTAACCTTCCACTCTCCGATGCTGAACGCCCTGTAGTCAGCAAAGGCCTCAGCTTTATCCCTCTGCGTCCCCACCTTAACGAATTTCAGGCACGACATGACGCTGAACTGTTCTTCCGCCGTCTTCGCCTCCGTGCTCATTTCTTTGGACAAGAGTCCTCTCCCCATCCCACAGACCCCTTTGACCAACTCCAACACTCTCCCTCCACCTGGACCCCTCCCTCCGGCCTTTTACCTGCACTTGATCTTTTCATTGAGAACTGTCGACGTGACATCAGTCGCCTCAATTTCACTGCCCCCTCAACCTATCTCCCTCCGAACTGACTGCACTCCGTGCACTCAGATCTAACCCTAACTTTGTCATCAAGCCTGCCGATAAGGGTGGTGCTGTTGTTGTCTGGCATACTGACCTCTACCTTGCAGAGGCTGAGCACCAGTTCTCAGATACCTCCTCCCACCTTCCCCTGGACTATGACCCCACCATGGCACATCAGGCCATTGTATCCACTACGGTTATGGATCTCATTTCATTCGGTGATCTCCCCCCATCCACTTCCAAGCTAACAGTCCCCCAACACCGCACAGCTCCTGCCAAAAATCCACAAACAGGACTGTCCAGGTAGACCCATTGTTTCAGCCTGCTCATGCCCCACAGAACTCATCTCTTCCTACCTTGACTCAGTCTTCTCCCCCCTGGTCCAATCCCTACCCACATACATCCATGATTCATCTGATGCCTTATGCCGGTTTCAAAGCTTCCAGTTTACCGGCTCCAGCCACCTCCTCTTTACCATGGATGTGCAATCCCTTTACACATCCATTCCCCATCAGGAGGGTCTTAGGGCTCTCCGCTTCTTCCTGGAGCAAAGACCTGAACCATCTCCACCCACCACCACCCTCCTCTGCTTGGCTGAGCTTGTCCTCACCCTCAACAACTTCTCTTTCAACTCCTCTCATTTTCTTCAGGTAAGAGGGGTTGCCATGGGTATCCGCATGGGCCCTAGTTATGCCTGTCTCTTCGTGGGGTACGTGAAACATTCCTTGTTCCAGTCCTATTCCAGCCCCCACCCACAACTCTTTATCCGATACATCGATGATATCATCGGTGCTGCTCCCCTCTCTCGTCTAGAATTGGAAAAATTCATCAATTTCGCCTCCAATTTCCACCCTGCCCTCACTTTCACCTGGTCTATCTCTGACTCCTCCCTTTCCTTCCTCGACATTTCTGTTTCCATTTCTGGGGATAGACTGGCCACTAATATCCATTACAAACCCACCGACTCCCACAGCTACCTGGACTATACCTCCTCACAGCCCACTTCCTGTAAAGACTCCAGCCCATTTTCTCAGTTCCTCCGTCTCCGTTGCATATGTTCAGATGAGGCCAACTTCGACAAGGGAGCCTCCGAAAAATCCGCATTCTTCCTCAACTGAGGATTCCCCAGCTCCGTTGTCGACAGGGCCCTCAATCGGGTCCGACCCATCTCCCGCACTTCTGCCCTCACCCCTTCTCTTCCCTCCCGCAACAGCGATACGGTTCCCCTTATCCTCACCTACCATCCCACCAGCGTCCACATCCAGAAGATCATCAGATGCCATTTCTGCCACGTCCAGCAAGATGCCACCACCAGATACATATTCCCCTCCCCTCCCTTGTCCGCCTTCTGCAGGGACCATTCCCTCCGGGACACCCTGGTCCACACTTCCTTCACCCCTAACACCTCCCCACAGCCCTACGGCACCTTCCCCTGTAGCCGGCGAAGGTGCAACACCTGCCCATTTACCTCCTCCATCCCCACTATCCACGGGCCCAAACATACCTTCCAGGTGAAGCAACACTTCACCTGCACTTCCAAGAATCTAGTCTACTGCATTCGCTGCTCACAATGTGGTCTCCTATACACTGGGGAAACGAAGCGTAGACTTGGCGACCGCTTCACAGAACATCTACGTTCTGCTCGCAAAAAAGACCCTGAACTACCTGTTGCCTGCCACTTCAATGCACCACCCTGCACTCTGGCCAACATCTCTGTCTCTGGCTTGCTACAGTGTTCCAGTGAAGCCCAACGCAAGCTGGAGAAACAACACCTCATTTTCCGCTGGGGGACCTACAGCCCTCCAGACTCAATATTGAGTTCAATAATTTTAGGGCCTAAACTCTCCCATGTCCCAGCCCACCACCCCACACACCAGCCCTTGTTATCACATAGCCTGCACTACACACCCCCTGTTGTTAGTCATTAACAGTCCCCATTAACAACTATTCACCCTCCCAGCCTGATCGTTAGCAACTCCTTTGTCTGTCCAACTGTCTTTCTCTCTCTTTGGGCTCTATCTTATCGCTTACTCCCTACCCCACCCACCTCCCTATTTTCTGCATATAAACTGACGTTTTCCCAGCCTCCATCAGTTCTGAGGTAGGGTCACTAGACCCAAAACATTAACTCTGTTTTCTCCTCCACAGATGCTGCCAGACCTGCTGAGCTTTTCCAGCAACTTTGTTTTTGTTCCTACTTCATGTCAATTTGCTCAAGCACATTTGCAGTCTTCACTCACACCGCCCCCCCCAAACGATCCACAGTTTCATTTGGACACAAATTTGTTCAACACTCTACCATGTCCTTTGGCTCCACCCATAAACTGCCACTTGGTGTCTACTCTTTTCCTGGTTATCACTTCTCATTGACACACTTATAACATATCTTGGCATTTTCCTATGCTCAGCAGCTAGAGCTTTCTCATATACTCTCTTTGCTTTCTTAAGCTCCACCCTGCACTTTCTGTACTCCCATGATGTATCCTGAGTATCTGGTTATACATGGTTCTCTGAGCTTGATTTCTCCTCCCTATCACCCTAGAAGGAACATGTTGGGCTTGTACCCTCACCATTTCATTTTTGAGCGACACCCCCCACTACCCCCACCGCAAGCCCTTCTGTAGGTTTCACTACTAGTAGCTGTTCCCAGTTTACTTTGGCCAAATCCTGCCTTATTTTACTAAAACCTGCTCTCCCTCAGTTCAAAACTCATTTTGCTACTTGTCTTTTTTTTTGTCCATAATAAGTTTAAATTGTATCATTGGTGATCACCATCACCTCAACCACCTGTCCAGCTTCATGCACCAGAACTAGGTCCAGATTAGCTCTGTGTCTTGTAGAACCCTCTACTTTTAACTTTTTATTGTTTTAAAAAGTTCTCCTGTTCACATTTCAAGAAATCCAATCCATCCAAGCCCTTAATGCTATGTCTATCCCAGTTAATGGTGGAAAAGTTGAAACCCCACCCCCACTGCTATTTTATTATTTTTACACACCTCCACAAACTGTGCACAAATTTTCTCAATTTCCCGCTGACTCTGAGCGTCTACAATAAACACCTAGTAAATGTGGCTGCCCCTTTTTTTAGATCCCTAAGCTCTCCACAGAGCTTCATTTTATGCTCCCTCCAAGATATCATCTGATTGCTGTAGTAACTGACTCCTTAACTAATATTACAGTGCCTCATCCGCTTTTACCCACTCCTCTATCTCACCTGAAGATTGTATATCCCAGAAAGACAAGTTGCCAATCCTGCCCATCCCTCAACCACATCTGCATGATGGTTACTATATCACACTTCCACATATCAATACCTTTAACTCATCTGTTTTACCTATGATACACCTAGCATCAAAGACCATCCAGCCTTGCTTTACTCCCTTGAAAATTAATAGTGCCACCATCCCTCCGAATTAACAAGGTGTCGAGCTGGATGAACAGCATCTTAGGAGCAGGAAGGCTGATGTTTCGGGCCTAGACCCTTCATCAGAAATGGGGGAGGGGAAGGGGGTTCTGAAATAAATAGGGAGAGAGGGGGAGGCGGATAGAAGATGGATAGAGGAGAAGATAGGTGGAGAGGAAACAGACAGGTCAAAGAGGCAGGGATGGAGCCCCTGCGACTTGGTTGTTTTACTGTATGAATCTGTGGTTTTATTCTGTTAATAATCTATGTCCCCTCCCCCAGCAAATCAGTTTAAACTCTTCCCAACAGCAGTAGCAAACTGTCCTGCAAAAATGTTAGTCCCACGCTTGTTCAGATATGTACTGTCCCGCTTGTACAGGTTCCACTTTCCCCAGAAATGGTCCCAGTGACGCAGGAATCTAAAACCCTCACTCCTGCACCAACTGTTAAACCACGCACTCTTCTGCACTATTCTCCTACCGACCCATTCCAAGTATCTGCCTTAAGTGAGGTGACCATTATTGTACACAGCATTCCAGACCCTATGTCATCAATGCCCTGAACAAATGAAGCATAATTTTCCTATTTTTGTATTCAATTGCCCTTAAATAATTAAAATGATAAATGATCAAGCTGTGCATAAATATGGGGCAAATTCATCAAGTACATTTGATCCCACTAAGATTGGATAGAAATCTCGAGAGGGACAGGGTACAGTTCATCATAAAATGCACTCCTTGTGGTACAAAGCTTGTCCAATTGATCCTGTCGCTATCAGAAATTCTCAGAGATGATTTCCAGTGTCTGCACACAGGTGTGATGCATAACAAGCATTCTTGTTTCCAAATTGGGAACCACGAGGTCTGGATCCCTATCCTTTTCAGTTAGATAGTCCCAGATGAATAGATCCATAGCAATGTAGTTGAGAAATGGCTTAGTAAAACATTCAGTCCAACTGCAATCTGGGATGGGCAACAGATGCTTGCCTTATCAGAGACACTCATATTCCATAGGAAAATAATATAAAACAGCCTTGGACACTTTATGCATTTTTCACTGTTCTTTCCACCTGTCCAGTTATCTTCAATCACTGATGCACATATACAACCAGGTCCCTCTGCTCCTTCAATTCCTTTAGAATTGTGTTCTTTATTTTGTACTGTCCCTCTCCACTGTTATCCCAGGTTTTATTTGGATAATTACACTCCCCCACTACAAATTTCCTATAGTTTTGCACTACTCTGTAATTTCCTTATAAATTTGTTCATCTGTATCTTTCCCACTAGTTCTTGGCCAAAGACAACACTGATGTAACTGCATCTTTTTTGTTTGTCTTTTCAAGTAAAATGACCTCTCCTGAGACATCCTGATTCTCTAGCACAGTAATTCTCTTCTTAATCAATTAACACTGTTCAAAGATATTGGTGACACCTCTGATCATGCTCACAGCACCCTGCCTTGCATTGCCTTTCAGTGCTTTGCTCCCTTAGCCAGAGATACCATGCTCATATTGCTGCTGTCTAGTCTTTCTGTTTAACAGAGACATAAAGCCAGGAAGATTGTCATAATTGGTTCTGAAGAAGAGTCGCTGGACTTGAAACATTAACTCTGATTTCTCTCCACAGATGCTGCCAGACCTGCTTAGTTTTGCCAGCAATTACCGGTTTTGTTTCAGATCTTCAGCGTCTGTAGTTCTTTGTTTTATTTTAGGTTGTCATAATTGTCAGCAGGCCTTCACTCGGGAGCTCCTGGCACAGTAGTTCAAGAGCAGCCTCTGATACCAGTCCAGGCCCCGCTCAGGATCCTCTCCAAACAAGGAATAAGGAGCCAAATGTTAGGAAGCACAACACTCATCTTGTATCTTTCTTCTCTATTATGGTCTGTTTTCCTCATAGAATGATAAAAAGGCAGGTATTATGGAGGACAAAAGTAGGTGGGACAGCTATGACTACTGATGGGCATGGGAAGGTGTCACGAGAATGTGAGTATACAGCACAGAGGATGTGCACAGCTAGTGGGATCAGATATTGTGGTGGATCAGAGTGAGTGAGAGATGATCATAGAATCCCTACAGTGCAGATAAAGGCCATTTGGTCCATTGAGTCTCCACCAGCCCTCCAAAGAGCATCCCACCCCCCACCACCCTGTCACCCTACATTTATCGTGGCTACTCCGCCTAGCCTACACATCCCTGGACACTACAGGTAATTTATCATTGCCAATCCAGCTAACCTGCACATCTTTGGACTGTGGGAGGAAACCGGAGCACCCAGATGAAATCCACACACAAGGAGAGTGTGCAAACTCCACACAATCATCCCAGGCTAGAATCTAACCTGGGTCCCTGCTGCAACACACTAGTGAAAGTAAAAGAGCGTAAGCCCTGGTGGGATGTGGGTACATTGACACACTTCTTTTCTGTGCATGTGCAGTTTCTTTATGTACGATGTCATTGGAACTTTACATGATAACATAGCGTTTCTGGAATTATGTGCAATCACATACCTAGATTAGTGCTGCTGCTCAGTTTCTAGCAACATCGGGTGTCAGCAGAGAGAAACATTGTCTTTTTTCCTACATTGCTGGACACTGCAAGAGATTGTATTAACCCAGGTGCCAAACTCAGGCCAGGCCACCATGGTCTGATGTTGTGGCCTCCACTGTGGTCCTAGGGTAGAAGGCATCCCGCCTGAGACACCATGCTCTAGCAGGACCTCCAGGACCCTGTTCACAAAGCAGGGCACTGATTTCCCTATGTGCCATTTCCGGGGCAAATGTCAGCAACTGTGCAGGTTGGCTCCAGTCAGACAGTGCTTGTCGAGGTACACAATGCGTTTTTAAAGATAGCACTGGCACTTTCAAGAAGGAAACAGAGACAGTACAAGGCCAACATGTCCCAATAAAGATAAAAGCTATTACGAAAAATCCAGTGAGTCCTAGATACTGTGGGATACACTGAATTGGATGAGGAGAAAAAGGAGGCTTATGCAGAAACTGAGGGCTTAAAGCAGTAGAAGCCCTAAGAGGAGTATAGAATGTTCATGAGGGAACATAAAAAGGAAATTAGGAAAGCAAAAAGAACAGCACGTGGTAAGGTTGGATAGAAATCAGATGTGAGAGACAGCATAGGGACTTGGTAGGCAAGTTTGGTAAGACTGGGTGAGAAACTTGCTAGGCCTCTCAGCAAGAAACCATCCAAAAGCTCAACACAACTCACACTTAGCCAAAACCGTTAAGATTCAGTCCACAGGTAATATTTAAGAACTTGGAAAAGTTATAGACTGGCATTGTCTTCCTTAGAGCAGAGGAGACTGAGAGGGGGACATGATTGAGATGTGTAAAATTATGAGTGGCTTAGCCGGATAGATAGGAAGAAACTTTTCCCCTTACTGGAGGAATCAATAACCAAGGGGCAAAGATTTAAGATGAAGGTTTAGAGGAAATGGAGGCAAACAACTTTTCATGGAGAGGGTAATGGGAACCTGAAAGTCAATGCCTGTAAAAGTAGAAGAGGCAGAAACCTTCATAACATTTAAGTATTATTTAGATATGCTCCTGTAATGCCAAGACATATAAGACTATGGGCCAAGTGCTAGAAAATTGGAATAGTTAGATGGTTCATTTTGATTGGTGTAACACGAAGGGCTTTTTCCCATGATGTAGATGTTAAATGAATGTGGTGTGCAAATCCATAGATCCTTGAAGGCAATAGACAGGTAGATAACCACACTATAGGAAAACTGTGTTTGCACTAAAGGATGTATAGGGTAGATTCATCAGGGTGCTGCCTGGGGCTGGACTGATTCAGTTATGAAGACACATTCAATTGCCTTGGGGGTTGTTTTCCTTAGATCATGAAAGGCTGAGGGGAACCTGATTGAGGTATATAAAGTTATTAAGCACATAAACAGGATAGATAGGGAGAAATGTTTCCCTTTAGTACAGTCATTAACCAGGGCCCCTGGTTAATGACTGTACTAAAGAGCAGGAGGTTTAGAGGGGATTTGACGAAAACATTTTTTCACCTAGACATGATTCACCTGGAAGGCTTTTGCTGTGGGTTTATTTCAAAAGCTGGAAGCCAAACACCAGTGATGGAGAACAGCTTTCCAGTAAGGGATGGGAGTAAAAAGTGAAAAGGAATAAACTACGTATTCTTGACAGAGTCCAGACAATTCTTAGGCTGTTGAAAACACCTGGGTCCCTACTTGATCAACAGCTTGGCTATCAGATCTGTGCTATCAATTTCACACTGTTTATACAGCCTTAAGTGGTTTCAAATACCTTGCCTTTTCAGGATTGGAACATCAAAAAATTTAGATTGGTTCTTTTAAGTCAAGCAGTTCAGACAAATTATGACACACCTCCAGGGTAGGTAGGACTTGAACCCAGGCCTTCTGTTAAAGGGTCTGATATTCGGTAGAACAGAATTCATAACAATTCACTTGACTAATTCATAGAATGAGGGGTCGCCCCATGAATAGTTTGAGCCTCTATCAAATAGAGTTCAGAAGCATGAAAAAATAATAATGAATTACATAAAATCCTAAGGGGACTTGAGAGGCTGGATGCCAAGAGGATGTTTCCTGCTCTGACTGAGGTGTCTGGCCTGGAGATTAGCGGGTGAAAGGAGGTCTCTGGTGGCAGCAGAATAACCTGACACAGTTCTACCCAGCCTGGGGTCTCCCGGCGAATGAGGTGCGAGTCCCGGGCTAACTCCCCCAGCCCAGACTTGCAGGCTGAGCTGAGGGTCCAGATTGAGCAGTAGCATCGACCAAAGGGACAGCAGAGGACCCTGACAACCAGTGAACGGTGGCAGTATCTGGAGGAGCATCAGATGGGGAACAGGAGATACGGAACCAATGTATCTCCAAGCCCATGGCTGCAGTTTGGATATGGTAGTTGTGATTGTGACAGTGGCGCAAGCACATAACTGAGACCCGAGAGTCCTTTACAGAGACCCCCAGACCCCAGTTCAGAGACTCCGGCCAATGTCAACAGCAACAGGAGGAACAAGAAGATGAGTGAGATGAACGCTATTGCAGTGAAATCTTGTATTATATTCCGTGTTTCAAATGGCACTGGAGCGTGGTGACACCTTGTGCACAGCAAGCAAAAAACTGTTTTTCACTGTACTTTTTATATACATGTGACAACAAACCTAAATCTAAATCCCCCTGTGGGACACATCAGAACAAGGCAGTATAATTCAACAGAAAGGGGTCTCCCATTTAAGGCAGAGATTTGATATTTTAAATAAAAACCAAAAGAACTGCGGGTACTGTAAATCAGGAACAAAAACAAAGTTGCTGGAAAAGCTCAGCAGGTCTGGCAGCATCTGTGGAGGAGAAAACAGAGTTAACGTTTCCAGTCCGGTGACCCTTCCTCATTTGATATTTTAAGTCGTGAGGGTCCTGTGCCTATGGAACTCTCTTCCTCAGGGATGAGTGGAGACTGGGTTCTTGAAAATGTAAAGGCTTAAGGAGATATATAGATAACACAATGTGGAGCTGGAGGAACACAGCGGGCCAGGCAGCATCAGAGGAACACGAAAGTTGACGTTTAGGGTCAGGACCCTTGTCTGCCAGTGCCATTTGAAACATGGAATATAATGCAAGATTTCACTGCAATAGCGTTCATTTCACTCATCTTCTTGTTCCTCCAGTCGCTGCTTGACATTGGCCGGAGTCTCTGAAATGGGGTCTAGGGACCCGAAACATCAACTTTCGTGCTCTTCTGATGCTGCTTGGCCTGCTGTGTTCCTCCAGCTCCACAATGTTATCTGACTCCAGCATCGGCAGTTTTTACTACCTCTTGAGATATATTCTTGATTTCTGCACTGTGGATAGATGGGCGGCAATGTGGTTAGCACTGCCGCCTCACGGCTGCAGGGACCTGGGTTCAATTCCACCCTCAGTCAACTGTCTGTGTGGAGTTTGCACATTCTCCCTGCATCTGTGTGGGTTTCCTCCGGGTGCTCCAGTTTCCTCCCGCAGTCCAAAGATGTTCGGGCTAGGTGGATTGGCCATGCTAAATGAGTGTCCAGGGATGTTTAGGTTAGGTGGGTTAGACATGGGGAAATGCGGAAATAGGGGAATGAATCAGGGTGGGATACTCTTCAGAGGGTGGTGTGGCAGTGTAGACTTGTTGGGCCAAATGGCCAGTTTCCACACTGTACGGATTCTATGAATTAAAACAGTATATGGGATAAGCGACAACGTGGATTGGAAACAGCCACGAAATGTGTTGAGGGGAAAGCAATCTGACAGGGCGAACGGGCTGCTCCCGCCACCTAGTGGTAAACGCGGATAGGAACGTCGCCCCTTGTCCAATGAAAAGGCGGCTTCCTTACACAGTCCAATCAGTAACCGCCTTTCCGGTTGCTGTAGGGCGCTTGTCCAATAAGACGGCGATCCCGTTCCCAGTGTCAAAGCCCGTTCCTGATGGCCAGCAGTGGGGACCGTGCCGTCGCGACCCTGTCGCACTCTCGGACTCTCTTCCTCGACGACTGTGGCGTCCCGTTGCGGTTCTACATGCCGCCGGGGCCCACCAAGGCCTTGCTGGCGCCGATGATCATCCACGGCGGCGGGGTGGTGTGCCGCGTTCAGGAGCCGGGCGCCATCCTGTTGACCGAGTCGGGGGCTGAGGGGCCAATGTCGAAAGGCTACATCAGCGCCCGCTACGTGCTGGACAGCGTGGAGCAGGACAAGCAGCTGGCGCTGGAAGAGTACGCAGCGGAGCAGGCCTCCCCAGAGGCGGTGACAGCGCTAGGCCGCGGCAGGTTGACGTACAGCGAGGAGGAAGACGCCGCCATCTTGTTGTACGTGCGCTCTCATGGCGACAAGTCCGTCACCGGAAATGCCCTCTGGATAGAGATGGAGAGAAGTAATGTGACCTCCCATTCCTGGCAGTCCATGAAGAGCCGCTACCTGGACTGGCTCTGCGGCCGGGAACAGCTCGACAGCGCCAAGGGGAAGCGGCCGGCGACCAGCGCTCGGACAGCTCTCCAGGCTGCCAAGGGAGAAGGTGAGGCCTCTCCAGCGGCCGTTAGACTGCAAGTGCCCAACTGCGCTTGCGCAAAACCGTCAACTCGTGTGCGCATGTGCGGGTCCGTCAGCCACTGTCCGCATGCGTACGTACGTCCTTTTTTGACCACCCCTACCCCAATTGAGAGCTGCATTGGGGTTAGGCAATTCAACCCTCAGGGACTGGGTTTTCTACCTGCATGGTCACCATAACTGATTTTTTTTGATGTCCAGCGCTCCCTCGGTCTCATTACTCATTGATAACTTAGTTGTGGAGAATACTATAGATGTGCAAGTTAGGTGGATTGGTCATGCTAAATTGACCTGTAGACTCCAGGAACGTGCAGGCTAGGTGGGTTAGCCATGGTAAGTGCAGAGTTATTGGAATAAGGCGGGAGACTGGGGCTGGGTGGGATGCTCTTTTGAAGGATTAGTGTAGGCTCAAGGGGCCGAATAGCCGCTTTCTGCACGGTAGAGACCGAGTCTAAGGTATATCAGACTTGAAATGCTAACTGTTTCTTTCATCACAGATCTGCTCAATTTCTCCAGCATTTTCTGTGTTTGTCTCAGCGACATGATTAGTGTTGATGCACCCCTTACTGCTCTTTCATGTTTTCAGATCAGAGCCTCTGCTAAATAGTTCCTCCATTATTCATTAGAACATAAGTAAGAGCAGGAGTAGACAATTCAGTCCCTTGAGGCTACTCCACCATTTCATATGATCATGGTTAATCTCATCTTGGCCTTAGCTGCACTTTCCTGTTTACTGTCCATAACCCTTCAACCCATTTGGTACTTGAATCTGCCACAGCCGTCTGAGTGACAGGATGGGGGAAGGAAAAGAATTAATTGAGTATTGTGCAGACGAGTCACCTCCTGTGAGAGTCATTTCTCTTCTAGTCTGAAAACTGGAAGCAGGAAATGGAAGTCATTTTATAAAACATAGGGTGAATTTTCTGATTGCCAATCTGAACTGGTTTATTCAATTGCTGCTTTTCAAAATGACAGGAAGCCTTTCATACCCAACAGGTAAAAGGAATCTTGACAATCTCCAGCAGGCTGAGTTGAAGTCTAATGAAAAAGCAACCACCTCAGTTGAACGACAATCTGATGCAAATCGAGATGAGGAATGCTTCAACATATTTCATGTTGCAATCCGTGAATTTGAGGTAGGCAGTTTGATAATTCTGTTTTTATAAAGACAGCAGATGCTGGAAATCTGAAACAAAAACAAAGTGCTGGAGAAACTCAACGGGTCTGGCAGCATCTGGATAGAGAAAAACAGTTCATGTTTTGAGTTCGGTGACCCTTTTGGTTTGAACTTGAAACATTAACAGTTTTTCCCTCTCAGATGCTGCCAGACCTGCTGAGTTGCTCCAGCGTTTTGTTTATGGTGATTCTGGACTCTTTTTCCAAGTTAGGTTTTATCTGTTTTTACAATCTGCTTGAAATTCCTGACAATAATAGCAGTCTTGCCATATCTCTCTTCTCATTCCCAAGACAGCACTAACTTACTGAGTCAAGAAGAGCAAGCAGATGATAATCTCCTTGATTATTGCAATGCTTCTCCTCCAACAGGTTTGGTATCAAGTATGAGTAGATAGTTGGGGAAAAACTACGCATCTACAGTGGAGCTTCCCTGTCACCCTCCACAGACTTGCTATTCAGCAACTTGGTAAGTAAGGAAAATAGCCCATGTATTTCTTGTTCCTAAAGCATAATAGAATCCAACTTGGTCAATTACTGATCTATCAGTCTACTCTCAAGAAACTGAAAAGTGCATCAGACAGTACTATTAAGCAGGACCTCAATGCCAATAAAACTACTGCTCAGCTTCAGACATTATTTCCGTTTTATTGAAGGTGGAGGGCCATGAGATGGAGTATGGCTTCTGTCATCATGGAATATGAACAGCTTGCAAGAGTACTTAAAATAATATTTTCATAAATCACTTTCAAAACAGATTTTCATTTGTATGATTGTTATTATTTATCTGTAATGCATAAATTTTAAAAATTGTGTGCTATTACTGTGATACTTTATTGCTGTTTTGTTGTGGCTGGGTCATAGTCATTTATAAGAATTTTCTTTTTTGATTTGTTCATGGGTACTACTGGCAAGACCAGCTTTTAGTAGAACATAGAATAGCATAGCACAGCACAGGAACGGGCCTGTTGGCCCACGATGTGCTGAACATGACGCCAAATTAAATTAATCCCTTCTGCCTGCCCATGGTCCATATCGCTCCATTCCTTATCTATTCATGTGCTTATCTAAAATACCCTTAAATGCCCCTATCACATCTGCCTCCACCATTACCCCTGGCAGCACATTCCAGGTACCTTCCACTCTCTGTGTAAAAGCTTGCCCATCCCATCTCCTTTGAATTTTCCCCTCTACCTTAAATGCATGCCCTCTAGTATTAGACATTTCAACACTGGGAAATGATTGACTGTCAACTCTGTCTGTGCCTCTCATAATTTTATAAACTTTTATCAGGTCTCCCTCTTGCCCCTAATTGCTCAAGAGAGCAATGTTAGATTAAAATAGGGTCACATTGGAAATAAGCTCCTAAAGATCTGCCATGATTTTTTTTTTTTTTTTTTTTGCACTTTTTGTGTCCGTAATTCGGCAAGGACATGTGCTGCTATTAGAATAGCTATCATTCATATGTTCACTGACTGCATTGAATGCTGAGGTCACTTTGGTGGTTTGATACAAGTGCATTAGTCCACAGCTTTGACAGCAATAGAAAATAAAAGGGAAAAGGAGTGTTTCTGCTCACTTTTTTGATGCAAATCATTAAGAAATGCCATAATTATATGATTCCGAAGGAGTGCAATGAATGTCTTGTTCCCAGGATGGTGGAATTGACCTCTGAAGAGGGATTAGGCAAACTGGGCCTGTATTCTCTAGAGTTTCAAAAAATGAGAAATGATCTAATTGAAACCTGCAAAATATCTAAAGGGATAGATATTGTACGTGAAGTGAGTTGTTTCCCTTGGTTGGGAAGTCTAGAACCAGGGGACATGATTTACGAATAAGGGGATGTCATTTAGGACCAAGGTGAGAAGAATTTTTTGACTTTTTTTTTTTACTTGGATGGTGATGAATCTTTGGAATTCTGTAGCCCATAGGGCTGTGGAAGCTCAGTCTTTGAGTATGTTTCAAATAGAGGTACAAGCTTTTCCTTATCAAGGGTTAAGGGAAAATGTGTAAAAGAATTTGAATGTCTTTGAAGTATTCACTTGTGCTGGAATGGGCTCACTGGGCTGAATGGCCTACCTCTGCTCCTAGGTCCCTTGTCACAAAAATAATTAAGGCCTCTTTTAATCTGTATCCACTTGCATCCCCAATGAACTTGTCATATTATTCGTGGAATCTTACTATGTATAATAGTGAGTTGAGTAACCAGCTAATCTATTTTTGCTGATGTTAAATCAGAGAATATTATTGACCATGCCATGTACTCATTTGATTACGGACATTTTTATGACCACTACAGGAACTGGATGAACTTTGAGTAGCTGGACCCTCAACTTTTGATTTTTAAGGTGACCACCTGAACCTTGCTGACTGTTATCTAAGGTGTAATCATTATAACTTAAAATCTATAATTGATGCTGCAATGAAAAGGCATCGTAAGTTATTTAAACTTGACCCAATTGAAGACGCTCAGGCCTGCCAATGTATTTGCTGGGTTTAGTTGCCTTGAGAAGAAAGTGTGGAGTCATTTTGAGCAACTGTGTAACTTGTACTCCCACAATATTATTGGGTAGTGAATTATAAAATTTTAACTCATCGACCATAAAAAGAAACTAGCGTGTGTTTATATGGGGTTGGTGTCTATTTTTAGAGCATTCAAAGGTGGTGATAATCTCATTATATTGAGAGTCTTGTAATTGGGTGGCAGATGCTATAAGCTTGACTCAAGTGTGAGATAGCAAATAGTACAGCCATTGTGCACTGCTCCTTCACAAGTACTATAAGGCTTCAAGTAACATTACAACTGTACCCATTAACTGAATAATTTAGTATTGCATCATATTCCTGGGCTTAATAGATGATAAGGAACTGAGGAAACAAATTGCCCATTCAGGAGGATCTTGAAATGGAATGGACCAGAGCTGAAGGTTCTGGTATGTTCCACAAACAAGCTGTTTAAACCATATATCCATTTGCTAACTCCAAACCACTGATTTGAAATGGTTTTGATCCTCGTTCTAGGTTGATGATGACACTCCTGAACTGATGGTAGAAGCGGGTAGTGAAATGGAGATGGAGAAAGTCTCTCAAAAGCAGGAGATTGAGAATGACAACCCCCCACAAGTCAGCCCTGCTGAGCACCGTCCTAGACGGAAAGGAACTTTGGCAGAGTTCATCATGGACAATAAGCGGCCGGAAGTAGACTCTCAGACACCAGTTGATGAGTTGCTTTCCTTGCCTACAGCGTCTCAGGATGAGGTGGAATGTGCCATTCGAGCTATCAACACATTGATGCAAACCCATCAGCTTGACCTCTGTGCAGCCACACAGTTGTTAATGAAGAACAATGGAGAGCTGACTGCAGCCATGCACTATATGGAGACCGGTCACCGGCCAGATGGTTATCCTATCTGGACCCATCAAGATGACATTGACCTGGAGAATGTTGATGGACAAGTGCAGGAGAGGTTAATCCAGAAATTTGGCTCTGAGAATTTAGCCAAACGCATTGCCTTTCGTAAAATTTAGCAGTAGAGCGGCATTAAGATGTGTGAACGTCAGTGGTCTTGTTCGAACAGTGAAATTGAGATGTGAACTTGCTCCTTTGGAAGGTTAAAGGGCTTTGGATTGGATGGAAATTTCTGCCAGTTGCAGGGGTTCAAAAGCTTGGACAGCAAAGTTTAACTTTGAAATGAGTTTTTAAAAAAAAAAAAAAACTGCCCCTAGCTCAGGACCTATCTGGACTAGGCTGACTAACAATGTTCCCTGTAAATTTTATTATTGCTATATAAAACTGAGATCCATGTGTGGTAGCAGCAGCTTGTGGAAGTAGAAACCATGTATCTCCACACTAGTTGAAAAGTTCAGACCTTCCCGGTTGTTGTACACCTTTTAGAGGGAGCATTGTTTACTACCTGATGTAGATGATCTTGAGTGTTTCCCTTTCCCATAAACAGTGGTGATTTAATGTAGCTGAGGTTTGAAATCTTTTACTCATTAAAGAAATTTCTACTGGACATTCCGACTGAGCTGTGTATAACTGAACGTGCAGTTAGGTAGATATATGCAATCTCATTATTTGATGTACAACTGAATGTAAACACCGTCTTTTACACCCTGCCAAGTTAGTATCAATTTTGTACTCTGGTTTTATCAATGGGAGTTGACTGTCCAACTTATGTAACCCCTAACAACTGGCAGAAACTTGCATCCCATCTGCTGCTTGTATTTGTAAAAACTAGGTTCACATTTGAAATTGACTTGTGGATTAGGAAGAGAGAGAACATGTGGCAGAAGTTTCAGGAAAGGATTGTGCTGCAAAGGACCAAGACTGGTTACGACAAAGGTATGAATGGTGAGTAATGTTTTGAATAGAAATCTTCCTTTTATTAAATTTTTGGGAGTGGTCAGACCACAAGGAAACATTTTACAAACAGTTTTCATGGACAATATTTAAGCAATGGCGATCTAGTATCGGAACATTACTTTTGAGGATTGATCATGAGGAATTAAAAGCTAAATTCCTGTGTAAACTCGCCTGCTGGTTTAGAACAGGCTGTATGCTCCTGTGAACTCCAAATGAAGATATGCTTAGGTGGAAGCTAAGACCTAGTTTATTGTTACGGAATCAGTGCTCCCTCCTCTAAAGAGACAATTGTAAGCACAAACGAGAGCAGACATTCTGGGATAACAATCCCCTCCGTGGTCTTCCTGCATGGGCCCATCTAATGGTCACCTTGGCCAGGCCCAGGAACAGAACCATGAAGTGATCCTGTGCCTTGCTCTGCTTATTGGCCTCCATGCTGATAGCTCTGTTCAGGAGTTTGGGATTGAAATGCAAATAAATCCTGAAGGGAGCCCCTTCCAAAAAATGTACATATGGAGCATGGGGTCCTCAGGGCTACAGAAATGACGGGAGGTTTGGGAACAACATTCCCTCTAATTGTTTCCTCTGCTGCGCGGACTTCCAAGCTCCATCTGTGCCTTGTGGAACCTGTGGCTGCGTGGCTTAGAGGGAACGGTGCCCGAGAGTCCCTTATCACCTTTAACCTGTTTTTGCATGTGATTGCAGTGTGTAACACCCTCCATACCACATCACCAATGATGTCCCCTGTTGATATGTACTGAAAGACAATTAACACCCACTTGCCATTAACATGACATTAACAAACCATTACAATGTGATTGTTAACACCTGGTCCCATGTGCCCTTACTGCTGTTTTGAGATAACTGATACTGTAAGTAACTTAGTCAGCAATTGAAATCAATAATTGAATATTAAAATGATATCGCAAGTCTTTGAAAAGCCAGTCACTGACCTGTCTGATTGGAGAGATGGATTAAGGTGTTTTGAATGGATGCAATAAGTAATCAGTGGAAGCTATATAAGTGGTGCAAAGTTCAATGTGGGTACATATTGTGGATCAGGTTATTGTTTAATGACGTGGAGGTGGAGGTTTGTGAATTTTCCAAGAAATGTTCTGGTCAGGCCTCCACATTCAGACAGAGCATTTTAACCAACTCCATTTTTATTGAACATTTCCAGGAGCTGGGAAGGAAAGGGGGTGAATAAAAGTATATTGGGATGTAACAGCCAGTGGTGCAGAAATGACCTTTTTGAGCATTGTCATATTTCATTCCGGTAACCTGTTGAAAATCAAATTCTGCTATTCCCAGAGTCATTTGGAAAGTAAATGATTTTATCAGAATTTGCCAAATTCTCCAGTTTACCTAAGCTTCTCCAGCAACTTTGTTTTTGTTGTTGTCTCCGGTTTACCTGTTGTTTAGACTAGATTAATAGAAAGTACAGGCCAGGTTTCTGGATTTTAACAAAAATTAGTATTTACTACAGGAAAAATAGATTCTATCTGCAGATAAACAACTATGAACTATCAATGTAACTCCACTAGTTGAAACTCTAACCAGCTTTATAAAGCTTCCTTTGCATGTATGTGCAGACAAACAAGAAACACTTATGAATGGAGGGAAAAACTGTGAAAGCAGTTCACTGACATGATCCTTGTACTTGTCAGGGCCTGCTGATTGATTTCTTGCAGGATGCACCAAAGAGCTAGTTCACAAATTGCATAATCTCTTTTTACTGGCTAAAAGCTGCAGTTTACAGTGAGTGGTGAAGGAAGATAAACTGACCTTCTTCAGATTTTAGGTATTTTTGTCTGCTCATGGCAAGAGAAAGATACACCAACTCCCCTTTGCTCTGGCCAAGACCTGCAAATACACAAGCTATGCAGCTATCTGGAAGCCAATCACATAGTTGTTAACAGGCAGAAGGCCTTTGTCATCCAAAAATAAGACTGGCATCCTAGTATAACCATCCCCTCCATGGTCTACTACATGGATCTGTTGCTGCTGTATCATATTTTGTGTACACCTCCTGGTGCCAGGCTGTCTGTATTAGCTTTCCCCATACTGCTTGAACAAGCAACAATGTAAATGGCACTTGCAATAAGTATTGGTAACTTGATTTGAGAAAATGCAGCAATCTGTTTCATGATTCTTGATTTTTAAAACAGTCCTCCAATTTCATTCCACAAGCAAAAACATAGAAAAGTAAAATATTAGCAAGGGCCAGTGGAGGACAGAATTCCCCTTTTCACCGGTGGCTGTGGAAGAGCTGGAACAAGAGATTGCAACAACAGAGCAGGTGAGGAGATTTGATTATGAAGCTAAATGTGCTTTGTTGTGCATATTGAATGGGTTTGAGTGCCATGGTGCTCATGGTCCATTGCTAAATGCAGATGTTGCAATTGTATGTGGCATGTGAATCACACTGCTGGCTGCTTCAATCAGTTCCACATATCAATGGCCAAATCAGTACATTCAGTATTAAGCTATAAAATAGATGATCTGCAAGATGCAAGTGTCTTTTCTTTATTCATTCAATGGGTTTGATTGGTTGAGCCAGCATTTTTTTTTTTTTTGCCCACTCCTAGTTACACTCAAAGGTGGTGGGGAGCTGCCTCTTTGAACTGCTGCAGTCCATTTGGGATAAGTACATCCACAATGCTGTTCCAGGATTTTGATCTAAAGAGACTAAAGGAATGATGATATATTTCTAAGTCAGGGCAATAAGTGGCTGAGAGTGGAACTTGCAAATGCAGGCAAGTTGTGTATTAACTCAAGTAAAGACCCAAAAGACCCAAAAGTTACACGTATCTTGTCCTTCTAATTGGTAGTGGTTGTGGGTCTCAAAAGTGCTGTCTTAAGAGTCTTGGTGAATTTCAGAAGTGTATCTTATAGATGGTACCTACTGCTGCTACTGAGCATCAGTGGTGGAGAGAGTGAATGTGGCTCTATCCAATGAATTGGACTGTTGTCCTAGATGGTATTCAGCTTCTCAAGTGTTGGTGGAGCTGCACACATCCAGGCAAGTGAGGAGTAATCCATCATGCTCCTGACTTGTGCCTTGTAGACAGGCTTTGGAGAACTAGGTGAGTTACTTGCTGCAGGGGTCGTAGCCGCTGAGTTGTTCTTGTCCCTACACTATATTTATATGGCCAGTCCAGTTTCTAGACAATGGTAATCCCCAGGATGTTGATAGTGGAGGATTCAGTGATAATGTTATTGAATTTAACGGGTGATCATTTGATTCTACCTTGTGGAAGATGGCACTTATGTGGAATGACTTTACTTGCATTTATCAACCCATTCCTGGATATTGTCCAGGTCTTTCTGCATTTGGACATGGACTACTTCTGTATCTGAGGGGTCATGAATGGTGCTGAACATTGTGCAATTAGTGTTGAACGTCCACATCTTCTGATCTTATGATGGAGAGAAGGTCATTGATGAAACAGCTTAAAATGGTTGAGTTCAAGACACTATCCTGAGAATCCCTGCAGAGAGATCCAGGAGCTAAGAGACTGATGTCCAACAGCCATGACCATCTTCCTACATTCCAGGTAAAACTCCTATGCTGATCAATTCCTATGGTAGTATATACCTACTCTACAAATTAGTTTAGCTTCTTGAAGGAAAATGTTTGTACTTCCACTGTTTTTAATCCATGTACTTATAATATTCAAGTATTTTCTTTAAACAAAATAAAGCTTACTGTTGAAAACAGTGTAACTTTTGGGTCTTTACTTGAGTTAATACACAACCTACCCAAGAGCAGTTTCTGGATCTAGTACCAGTCAGGGCCTCAAAGAAAGAACGTTTTTAACTTGAAGAAAAAGACTTCTTATCTATAACTTTTTTTTTCCCCTGAAATTATGACCTTGATATATCAACCTTCCAAGCGGTAGGAGAAGTTGAGGCATGGAGAGATTGAGAGTTATGGGTTCCGCTGTCCATCTAAAATTCACTGCTGTGTGGATTTTGCAGGGGTTGAGGAAACTAACGAAAAGGAAGATGGGGTGTGCCCACTCCTGAAGATAAGTTACTATTGTAGCATTTTCTAGAGGCTCGATTCGTCTCTTCATCTCATTATCCAACATTAACCTCTTGAGGAAGCTTTTGCCACTTGAACTCTGACATGACCACCCCTGCCCACTTATGGGCCCCTCTTATCTCCCAATTGCAAAAGCATATATGAAGGATCCTTGGCTATAAGCTGCCCTGATGTACGTGCTCATGTGCCAATCGCCCTGGCCTTTTGGACGGTAAATGGAACTTAAAATTGACAATGGGATCTCTTTCTCTGTGCCCTGCTGCCTCACTAGTTTTTTCACTGTACCCTCCTCATAAGTATCAGAACTTATACCTTTGAAGTTCAAAAAGAGCATTTTGTTTCAACTTGCCATTATAGCTCCAAACAATTACTGAGCTGTTGAGGGTATTTCCTACATAATTACTGGCTCCTGAGGCTGAGGAAATTGCCTCCAACATAAAGAAGCCAACAGGCCGCACCATGGACTAAACAGCTATGATTTTTTGTACTAATCCACAGGATGCTTAATACAGCACTTCAGTCCTGGAAAACCAAAAACTCAAAGTAAAGGATCTACAATAATAAGTATTGCAAGTTTCTAGTAGCTGGCAAAAGAAATGATAGAAAGATAGTGATTCATTTTATGTAAGTCATGGTATGGGTAAATACTGAAAGTCCAATCCATTTATTTTTCAGAAGACCCCAGTAGCTGGTCTTTTGCAAGCAACCGTTTTGTGGGACTTACATTATGATTTTTCGCTAATAAAGTCTGGAGCTCTGAACCACAGTAACATTGCCCTGCCACACACCACCACCAACCTCCTGCCAGCACAATTGCAATAAGAGTTGTAAAACTAGGTGAAATATTTTAGATTAGGAGTGAGGTCAAGAGTTGAATTGCCCTGGCAGAACCCAAACTGAGGGTCAGTGAGTAAGTTATTGCTGAGCAAGTGCTGCTTCATGGCATCAAAAATGCTAACTTTTTTTTTTCCTGATGATTGATAGTGAATTGGTGGATAATAAATAAAAAATGGCTGGTTTAGATTTGTCCTGCATTTTGTGCGAAGGATATACCTGGGCAATTTTTCACATTCTTGGATTGATGCCAGTGTTGTAACAAAGTACAGGCCCTTCAGCTCTGTAAGCCTGCAGCGTGTTCCAGGCACTCACCACCCTTTGTGTGAAAAACCTGTCTCACACATCTCTTTTAAATGCCCCTCTCACACCTTGAACCTGTGTGCCCTAGTAATTGACCCCTCCACCCGTGGGAGAAAACCTCATACTTTCCACTCTATCCATACCATTCACAATCTTATAAACTTCTATTAGGTTACCCCTCCCTCAACCTCCTGAGGTCCAGTGAAAACATACCCAGTCTATCCAACCTTTCTTCATCGCTACAATTCCCCCACACCAGGCAACATCTGGTAAACCTTTTCTATATCCTGTCCAAAGCATCCACATCCTTCTGGTAGTGTAGTGACCAGAACTGTACACAATATTCCAAGTGTGGCCTAACTGAAGTTCTACAAAGCTCCAGCATAACTTGTCAATCCTCATACTCCATGCTCCTTGCAGTAAGGGCAAGCATATCATAAGCCTTTTTTACTACCTTATCTACTTGCACTGCCGCCTTCGGTGACATGTGGACCTGCACACCCAGATCCCTCTGTGTACCAATACTCCCAAGGGTTCTGCCATTCACTGTATAATTCCCACCTGTACTTGACCTTCCAAAATGCATAACCTCACATTTGTCCAGATTATGTTCCATCTGCCCATGCCTCCAACTGATCTATATCCTGCTGTATCCTCAGGCAATCCTCCTCACTATTCACAACTCCACCAACCTTTGTATCATCCGCAAACTTACTAGTTAGACCAGCTACATTTTCCACCAAATCGTTTGTGTAGAGCACAAATGGCAGAGGTCCCAGCACTGAGCCCTGTGGAACACCACTAGTCACAACTCTCCATTCTCGAAAATATCCTTCCACCGCTCCCCTAACACCTCCTCTAATTGGAACAGCTTGGTGAGAGGTGTGGTTAGTTCTGGAGCAGAAGACTTCAATACCATTGCCGGGATGTTGTCAGGACCCATAGCCTTGTGCAATGCCCGGTGTTTTCAATAATTTTTCGATATCACTTGGAGTGGATCAAATTGGCTGAAGACCTGTCATGCTGGGGACCTCTGGAGGAGGCTGAGCATGATCATTTGCTTGACATTTCTGGCTGAAGATACTTGTAAATGTTTTAGCCGATCTCTTGCACTGATGTACTGGGTTTCCTGTTAGATGTTTCATATATCGCCACTGTTCGCAGCCGCAGACCTTAGACCTGATCTGTTGTTTGTGGTATTACCTCCAGCACGAATAACTTCCGGTTGTAGCCATTCCAATGCTTTCTCTTTCCCCAGTCTGGCTGAGTGCATGAAGCAATCAGACAAGAATGAGCAGGCCTTCGTGACTGTTTTGCATGCTCTGAATTCAATTTAACCCAGATGAATGACCTTGGCCTATTGTTGATCCACAGCACACTGCTCTACAACTCATCCCCCATGTGGAGGTATGGACTGGGCATAGCCTTGGACGACAAGAGAATATAGACAGACTGGGTAGATTGGCTGATCATTGGCAAATGGAATTCAATCCAGATAAATGTGAGGCAAAGCATTTGGAAAGGTCAGACAAGACAAGGGAATACATGATGAACAGTAGGACTCTGGAAGCACCAAGGATTAGAGGGATTTGTTAAGCTATCATGAAAGGTGGATAAACTGATTAAGAAGACATATGGGGTATTTGCCTTTATTAATCGAGGCATAGAGTTTAAGAGTAGGGAGGATATGCTGGAACTGTATAAGTGTTGTTTAGGCCATAACAAGAATATTGTGTGCAGTTCTGGGATGTACATTTAAGGGATATGAAAGCGCTGGAGAGGGTACAGAGAAGATTTACCAGGATTTTGCTGTGGACTGGACAGTTATAATTATGAAGAGAGGTTGGACAGATTGGGTTTTTTTCTAAGAGCAGAGGTGATTGAGAGGAGTGTGATTAAGATGTATAAAATTATGATGGGCATAGACAGGGTAGATGGGAAGGAACTTTCCTCTTAATGGAGGGTTCAATGACCAGGGGCACAGATTGAAGGTAAGGGGCAGAAGGTTTAGAGGAGATGTGAGGAAACTGGCCCAAAATGTTGACTTACCTGCTCCTCGGATGCTGTCTGACCTGCTGTATTTATCCAGCCTCACATCTATTGACTGGCCTCCAGTATCTGCCATCCTTATTGTCTCCAAGTCATTGAAAACCAACACTGCAAAGTCTCTTCCAAGGATGCCCACCTTGAAGAAGTTTCCTTCCTCTCTCTGAAAAGAGCTCAGTGAGTCTCTCTCCCACTGCAAACCCCCGATTGTCTCCTCTGCCCTGAAGCCCTTCAACCACGTTCTGAAGCCTTGAAAGCTTACAGCCTAATGGTCTTAACATTGACTTCACCAGCTTCAAAATCCCCCAACCCCCAGCCTTATCCTATGTCCAGCCCTCCCCCTCCTGACCTGACCTAACCTGTCCATCATCCTACTCACCTATCCACTCCACCCTTCCCATGGACCAATCACCCCCAACTGCATCCAGCCATCACCATTTCTCCTACCCTTACCCCAGCCCCACACCCCTCCCTCTATTTAATTTCTGGGTTCCCCTCCCCCTCCCCAGTCCTGACAAAGGGTTTTGGCCTGAAACATTGACTCACCTGCTCCTCGGATGCTGTCTGACCTGCTGTGCTTTACCAGCCTCAACACCTATAGACTGATGGAGGAAGGGATCAGAATAGTTACGTGGTTGTTTTTGAGCATTGTTGACACAATGAGCTTTATCTGTACTGCAGATTTCTGAGACTATATTCCCTTCCGCCATCCCTCTATCTCCCGCCGAAGCTCTGTGATCTGTGCTTTTTTTTAAACCTCCTGTAGTTTCAAACCTTGCTGCTGTGCAACGTTAGAGAGTGCAGCATGCCATAATCACTCTGAAGACCCTGGTGGAAAATGCAATGTTAATTCTATCAATTTTAACCTCTTCCCCCACTGCCTCTCCCCATTCACAAAAATCTACCTATCTCCCTAAATTTACTCAAATGTCCTGGTATCCACTGCACTCTAGGGTAGTGAATTCCACAGATTCACAACCCTTTGAGAGGAGTAATTTGTCCTCCTCTCTGTTTTAAATCTGTTACCCTTAACCTAACACAATGACCTCTTGTTCTAGATTGCCCCACATGAGGAAACGTCCTCTCTCTACATCTGCTTTGCCAATGTCGTTTTGCATCTTATATAACTCAATCAGATTTCTCATCCTTCAAAACGCTAATGAGTAGAAGCCTAAACTGTTCAATCTCTCCTCATGAGACGAGCCTTTCATTTCTGGAATTAATTGAACCTTCTCTGAGTTGCCTCCAGTCCAGTTATGGAGGCAGAGGAGTGATCTGGAGGTTTCCTTTTCTTTTGGCTGTTTCTTTTATTTCTGCTTCTGTTTTTAATCCTGTCTTTTGTCCGCTAAGATGGCACTGGAGAATGGCAACTTTGTGCAATTTTCACTGTACTCGAGTACACATGACAATAAAAATCTAAATCCTTTTGAAAATGAATCATCGTCAGGACTCTGCAACCAGTAAACCCAGGAGAAAGATCATGGTCGGGGGCGAGGTGGCATTAAATAAAAGGGGTGCCCAACCCCCAACCCCTAGGTTGGGTTTATTAGTTGCAAAACTATTTAGAGTTGGCAGCGTGAGATGGGAGCTCAATCCTCTGGGAACACACCCACTTCCAGAGTTGGCACCTCCAAGGCCTGTTCAGGAAAAAACTTAAAAGGAGCTCTGAGACTCGTATTCATGTATTGGATCAGCACCTAGGAAGCGTAGCTAGGGGAACAGAAAGTGTGCACAGTGGTGAAGATTGGCTTTCAAAACTCAAACATAATGATTTGAGTGTCTGGGAGCCCATCTGCAAAGGAGTTCTCTTTGAACTGAAGAACTGCTAAGTGACTTGGAGTAAGGAATAGTTTGCCCATTGATTCATGATACATGTAAAGTTTTGGCCTGCTGAAAAGTTACACACTCACACACATGCAAGTGTGCATGTTTGCAAAGCCACCATTTTCCCCAGATCATTGTCGGAAACTCCCTGTGGAGAACAGTGCAAGTCAACATTTTCTCTCCTGCAGACGCACACAGAGAAATTGAGAACCCTTAACAAGAAGTTGGGAAAAAACTAAATTCTTTACATCTTGTTTCAAGATGCGCTTATATCAGATTTTCCCATGCACTGCCCACAAGTTGTCTTTTTTAGAATATTCATTCATGGGGCATGGGCACATTTAGTCACTAGCTAGGCCAGGCTCATCCCTAATTGCCCAGAGGGCAGTTAAGCGTAATACATATTAACTGTGGGTCTGGAGTCACACATAGGTCAGGACAATAATTTCCTTCTGTAAAGGATACTCGTGAACTAGATGGGTTTCATTAGACTGTTAATTCCAGATTTTTATTGCATTCTGCCATGGCAGGATTTGAACCTGTGTTCCCAAACTATTCCCTGAGTCCTTGCAGCTCAGTGGTTAGCACTGCTGCCTCACAGCACCAGGGACCTGGGTTCGACTCCAGCCTCGGGTGACCGTCTGTGTGGAGTTTGCACGTTCTCCCTGTTTCTGCGTGAGTTTCCTCTGGGTGCTCTGGTTTCTTCCTACAGTCCAAAGATGTACAGGGTAGGTGGATTGGCCTTGCTAAATTGTCCCATAGTGCCCAGGGATGTGTGGGTTAGACAGGGGAAATGCAGGGATAGGGGAACGGGTCTGGGTGGGATGCTCTTCAGAGGGGTGTTGTGGACTTGTTGGGCTGAATGGCCTGTTTCCACACTGTAGGGATTCTATATCAGGAGTCTAGTGACAATACCACTACACCATCACCTCCCCACTGAAGCAACATGTCCATGCTTGCTGACAATTCCTCAGTTCCAGCAACTTCTGTGTTTGTTGTGAGGATAAAGCTGTTGTGTGGGCCTAAGTTGGGCAACACACCCAAAGAGGTAGCATGGGTACAATGGACAGAATGGCCTCCACATGTGCTGGGGATCAGAATAACTTTACTCCATGGCGGATATGAGTTATTTGTTTGGACTGAGTTGGTGAGTGCCTGGTGTCTGCACATGGAGCCTCCTGGCTGCAGAGGGCGCTGGTGCCAGCTTCTCCGTACTTCCCGGAGCTGTTCCAGGAGAGAAGCAGACAGGCACCTGGGAAGTGTCCACTTTCACACACTGCGTCCCAGCCATAGGTTGGTGCAAACTCTCCCTTTTCACCCAGCTCCTCTCACTACAACAAGCTAAAAACTTTTCTAACAATTGTCTTGTTCAGTTTTAACTTTAAACTGTTGTTCAGGGAATTCGGGACACTTTGCTTTTTCGCTGTTGATGTATAGTTTGTGTGGGTGTTTTTGATGGGGACGGTGTATAGGAAGCTTTACTCTGTATCTAACCCTGTGCTGTCCCAATTCAGGCAGTGTTTGATGGGGGAGAGTGTAGAGGAAGCTTTACTCTGTATTTAACCCTGTGCTGTCCCTGTTCAGGCAGTGTTTGGTGGGGGGATAGTGTAGAGGGAGCTTTACTCTGTACCTAACCCCTTGCTGACCCTGTGGTGGCAGTGTTTTATGGGGGACGGTGTAGAGGGAGCTTTACCCTGTATTTAAGCCTGTGCTGTCCCTGTTCAGGCAGTGTTTGGTGGGGGAACAGTGTAGAGGGAGCTTTACTCTGTACCTAACCCTGTGTTGTCCCTGTCATGGCAGTGTTTGATGGGGGATGGTGTAGAGGAAGCTGTACTCTGCATCTAACCCTGTGCTGTTCCTGACTCGGGGAATGTTTAATAGGGGATAGTGTGAGAGACTATTACTCTGTATGTAACCCATGCTGTGCCTGTTCTGGGAGTGTTGATGGGGACAGTGTAGAGAGGCTATTACACTCTATCTAACCCATGACTGTTGTTATTTGTTGCAGGAGGCAATAGAACAGGTTACAGCACCAGCTCAGTATCATGGCGAGTGTTGTGACTAAGGAGGGCACTGTGCAAGTTGAAGGGCAGCAGTTATTTTACCGTCAGACTGCACCAGCTGAGCAGACCCCCAGATTATCTGTCCTCCTGCTCCATGGCATTCGCTTCTCCTCTGACACTTGGTTGAAGCTTGGAACCCTCCAGGAGCTGGCAGGGGCTGGGTACCAGGCGGTAGCTATCGACTTACCAGGTTAAGTAGTGCATTAGCCAAGATCAGTACACGCAGTGAGTGAGCTGTGACACTGACAGGCTGGAGCATGTGCTGTTTGCATTAATTGTTGCACATCTTTCTGAGATTTCTTCACGTGTTGTTTGGGATGTGTGCGTGGTTAGTTCAGTACACTTGTTATGGATCACACCAAACTTCCTCAAAATCTATAAAGGACATAGCCTAGACCCTAACTTTTTTATTTTGTTTAATGACAAGTGCAAGGCTCTATATTTGAAGTGATTCAATTGGCTTTAGGCAAAACATGCTTTATTCATAAACATAATTAAAATACAAACAAAAAAATTGGCATAACTTTAACCTTATTGAAATACTTAATAAAATAATACATTGTTTAACTACTAACCATCAACTGTTCCATCAACTGCAGCATCCCATAAACACACCCTTGGCATAGGTAAATTCAGCAAAACAGGTTTTCCTCATGTGCTATCTCCTCCAGTCCAGGAGAAAAGGATGCCAAAAGAAACAATCTGGTCATAGAGAGAGAACTCAAAGCTTTTTTTGCTGTAGCAGAGAAAGAGAGAGCTGTATCTATCAGCTTCAACAGCCAGCTACAAACCACAACTGAGCCTGACTCCACCCGCTCATGCTTCTTTTGTCCATTAAGAAAACACTCGGGGAGCTCAAAGCAGTTTATCCACGGCTTCTGAAGCAGACATTCTGGCACAATTGTGCAAGAGAAACAACACAGAACAAATCTGTCTTAAAGACGCAGTACCATCAGAATCCATTGCACATCTAAGTCAAATGTACTGGGTTGGGATTGGAGTTTCTGTTGAATTTGTGATTTGCGTTCAGCACCGGGGCAGACAGACAATGTGAAAGGCTCAGGGCCCACCCCTGTGGTGAAGCATCAGCAACAAACCATCAGAGTGAAGATAAGAGATAACAAGGTGTACAGCTGGATGAACACAGCAGGCCAAGCAGCATCAGAGGAGCAGGAAGGCTGACGTTTCGGGCCTAGATCCTTCTTCAGAAATGGGGGAGGGGAAGGGGGTTCTGAAATAAATAGGGAGAGAGGGGGAGGCAGATAGAAGATGGATAGAGGAGAAGATAGGCGGAGAGGAGACAGACAGGTCAAAGAGGTGGGGATGGAGCCAGTAAAGGTGAGTGTAGGTGGGGAGGTAGGGAGGAGATAGGTCAGTCCGGGGAGGACGGGAGGGGCGAGGGGTTTGGGATGTGGTAGGAGGAGGGGAGATTTTGAAGTTTGTGAAGTCCACATTGATACCATTGGGCTGCAGGGTTCCCAAGCGGAATATGAGTTGCTGTTCCTGCAACCTTCGGGTGGCATCGTTGTGGCACTGCAGGAGGCCCAGGATGGACATGTCGTCTGAGGAATGGGAGGGGGAGTTGAAATGGTTCGCGACTGGGAGGTGCAGTTGTTTAGTGCAAACCGAGCATAGGTGTTCTGCAAAGCGGTCCCCAAGCCTGTGCTTGGTTTCCCCGATGTAGAGGAGGCCACAACGGGAACAGCGGATGCAGTGTATCACATTAGCAGATGTGCAGGTGAACATCTGCTTGATGTGGAAAGTCTTCTTGGGGCCTGGGATGGGGGTGAGGGGGGAGGTGTTGGGGCAGGTGTAGCACTTCCTGCGGTTGCAGGGAAAAGTGCCGGGTGTGGTGGGGCTGGAGGGGAGTGTGGAGCAGTCAAGGGAGTCACGGAGAGAGTGGTCCCTCCGGAAAGCAGATAAGGGTGGGGAGGGAAAAATGTCTTTGGTGGTGGGGTCGGATTGCAGATGGCAGAAGTGTCAGAGGATGATGCATTGGATCCGGAGGTTGGTGGGGTGGTACGTGAGGACGAGGGGGATTCTGTTTTGGTTGTTATTGCGGGGAGGGGGTGTGAGGGATGAGTTGCGGGAAATGCGGGAGACACGGTCGAGGGCGTTCTCGACCACTGAGGGGGGGGAAGTTGCGGTCCTTGAAAAACGAGGACATCTGAGATGTACGGAAGTGGAATGCCTCATCCTGGGAGCAGATGCGGCGGAGGCGAAGGAATTGGGAATAGGGGATGGCATTTTTGCAGGAAGTTGGGTGGGAGGAGGTGTATTCTAGGTAGCTGTGGGAGTCGGTGGGCTTGAAATGGATATCGGTTTCTAGGTGGTTGCCAGAGATGGAAACAGAGAGGTCCAGGAAGGAGAGAGAGGTATTAGAGATGGTCCAGGTGAACTTAAGGTTGGGGTGAAAGGTGTTGGTGAAGTGGATGAACTGTTCGAGCTCCTCATGGGAGGATAAGGGCAACGTTAGGGTGAGGAGGATGTGTCAACCCATCACCCATCCACTCAATGTAAGATGCTGATCACATACTGTCAGGAAATACAACTGCACCCATGTGGGCAAGTGTACTGGGTCTTTTTGGGACAAAGAGGCTTGAGGGAGTCTGAGGGTGCAGAAAACCCAGACTGTAACCTGCTCTAGGAACTTACTTTGTTTGTAGCTCCCTCACACTCAAGCAGATATCTTTATTCCTCATGTGAATTGAGGTCGCACAGCCATTGAGGTCCTTCCAGTTCTTTCAGAAGTTGTCCATTACTCATGTTTGCACCAGTTGGAGTTTTGAGTTTTAGCCCCGGTGGTTGTAGGACAATGTAAATCAGATCAGTGATGTTCTGTGTGACTGGGGCTGATCAATGCTGGTCCAGATGAAGCCCCTCTCTGTGCCCTGGTTAACGTTACTCCTGATCTTTCTCCTCTACCTAGGCCTGGGTAACTCCAAAGAAGCGACAGCTCCTGCCAAAGTCGGGGATCTGGCTCCTGACAGCTTCCTCCTGAGTGTGCTCAAGGGTTTGGAGCTGAACTCCGTTGTGATAATCAGCCCATCATTGAGTGGGATGTATTCACTGCCCTTCCTGTTTGGGCACTGTGACATGGTGAGGGGATTCATCCCTGTTGCCCCAATCTGTACTGAGAAATTCTCAGCTGAGCAGTACTCCAGTGTGCAGGTAAGTTGGTTCTACAAACAGTAGTGTCTTTCATGTGCCTCTGTAAGTACTGCCCCTTCCTCTCCCCCACCTCTGTAGGTTGTTGTGTCACCATAGTCTTACCAGACCACAGGGCTGCTCTCTCATTGGAGAGAGAGATGACTAGGGGTGATTTAACCTGAGTGTCACCATGCCTCAGGTGAGGGGAAGATGTTGAGAAGGACAGTCCTTTATGGTAACCCCAGCTGGTGATGGGAATTGAACCCATGCTGTTAGAATCACACTGCTTTGCGAACTAACTGTCCAGCCAACTGAGCTAAATCAACACCCATGTAGTGCCCTTCCTCTCCCCTCCCTCTGTAGGTTGTGCCTCCTCCCCTATTTCTGTAACTTTCCTAGCCCTGCAATTTATACCACCAAACTCCCTACCTGATTCTGGACCCTGTCCCCCTGTCTTACTGAAGGTGACTGTCTTCAAATGGTGACATCCGAAGCTATGGTCAACTCTTCAATAAGCCCCTCTATCTGTCTCCCACCTTCAAGACTTTTCTTGTAACCTACCTGTTTGACCAACATGGTCACCCTTCATATATTTCCCTCTTTTACTCCACCTGAACCAATCTGGGACTAGTGCTGTAGCAAAAAGGATAAATTGGGCGGTCACTAGGACTTTAAACTAGTGCACTGGGGGGAAGGGAAGGGGAAAATGACAGGAAGTATAATGGTAAATAGAAAAGAGAGCAGCAGGTTAACATGTGTGCAGGAAGGTTTAACTACATCCAAGGCTCTGAAAGAAGTTAAAAGGAAGGAAAACTCAGGATATGTTATTAATGAAGATGTTAGAATTCAAAAAGAAAGTATAAAAATTAGCATAAAGACACTTCACCTGAATGCTTGTAGCATTCGAAACAAGGTAGATGAGTTAACAGCACAAACCATCATGAATGAGTATGGTTTAGTAGCCATTACAGAGACATGGCTGCAGGATGGTCACGACTGGGAATTAAATATCCAGGGATATCAGACTATTCAGAAGCACAGTCAGGAAGGTAAGGGGGGCGGTGTAACTCTGATAGTTAAGGATGACATCAGGGCGGTGGTGAGAGATGATTATAAGTTCTGTGGAGAATAAGGTTGAATCTGTTTGGGTGGAAATAAGAAATTCTAAGAAGAAAAAGTCACAGACAGACTTAGTCTAATAGGCCACCAGGTAATAACATCACTTTGGGGCAGGCAATAAACAAAGAAATAACTAATGCCTGTAAAAATGGTACAGCAATTATCACGGGAGATTTTAATCTACATGTCGATTGGTCGAACCAAGTCAGTCAAGGAAGCCTTGAGGAGGAGTTTATTGATAGTTTTCTTGAACAGTATGTAATGGAACCGACAAGGGAGGAAGCTATCCTAGATCTGGTCCTGTGTAATAGACAGGAATAATTAATGATCTCATGGTTGGGGATCCTCTTGGAAGGAGCAATCACAGTATGGTTGAATTTAGAAAATAGATGGAAAGTGAGAAGATAAAATCTCATACCAGGATCCCGTGCTTAAACAAAGGAGACTACAATAGGATTAGGGAGGAGTTGGCTAAAGTAGACTGGAAGCAAAGACTTTATGGTGGGACGGTTAAGCAACAGTGGAGGACTTTCAAAGCAATTTTTCAAAGTACTCAGCAAAAGTGAAAAGGAAGGACAGTAGAAAAAGGACTAATCAGTCATGGATGTCTGAGGAAATAAGAGAGACTATCAAATTCCAGTGGGAAACTAGAAGATTGGGAACACTATAAAGGTCACACACAAAGAAAAGCTATAAAGAAAAGTAAGATAAATTAGCAGAGTAAACTAGCTCAGAATATAAAGACAAATAGCACAAGATTCTACAAATATATAAAATGAAAAAGAGTGGCTCAGGTAAACATTAGTCCTTTAGAGGATGAGAAAGCGGATTTAAGAATGTGAAATGAGGAAATAGCCGAGGCACTAAACAGGTATCTTGTGTTGGTCTTCACAGTGGCAACATGAATAACTTGCCAGTAATTGATGATGAGGAGACTAAGGTAGGTGAGGACCTAAAAACGATCATTATCACAAAACAGGTAGTGTTGGGTAAGCTAATGGAGCTAAAGGTAGACAAGTCTCCTGGCTCTGATGGAATGCATCTCAGGGTACGAAAAGAGATAGTAGGAGAAATAACAAATGCGCTTGTGGTAATTTTCCAAAATTCGCTGGACTCTGGGGCAGTTCCAGCAGATTGGAAAACAGCAAATGTGACACCACTGGTTAAAAAAGGAGGTAGACATAAGATGGGGAATTATAGGTCGGTTAGCTTAACTTCTGTAGTGGGGAAAATGCTTGAATCTATCATCAAGGAAGAAATAGCAAGACATCTAAATAGAAATTGTCCCTTTGGGCAGACGCAGCAAGGGTTCATGAAAGGCAGGTCATGTTTAACTAACTTACTGAAATCCTATGAAGACATTCCAAATGCGGTGGACAACGGGTACCCAGTAGATGTGGTGTATCTAGATTTCCAAAAGGCATTTGACAAGGTGCTGCACAAAAGGCTGCTGCATAAGATAAAGCTGCACAGCATTACGGGCAATGTATTAGCATGGATAGAGGATTGGTTATCTACAGGAAGCAGAGAGTGGGGATAAATGAGTGTTTTTATGGTTGGAGATCAGTAGCTAGTGGTGTGCCTCAGGGATCAGTGTTGGGACCCCAATTGTTTATAATTTACATAGATGTGGAGGTACTGGTGTTGGACTGTGTTGGCAAGGTCAAAAATCACATGACACCAGGTTATAATCCAACAGGTTTATTTGAAAACACAAGCTTTCGGAGCTCCGTTCTTTCCTCAGCTTTAGTGTCGAAGAGGAGGAATACCAACACACAATTTATAAGCAGAAAGGTAACAACCCTAAAAATAGCTCACTGACTGTCTCCTGTTGAATCTTTAATCAGTTAGAAAAGAGACATAGGTTTCTATCAATTACATAGATGATTTGGAGTTGGGGACCATGTGTAGTGTCTCAAAGTTTGCAGATGACTCTTGATGAGTGGTAGAGCAAAGTGTGCAGAGGACTCTGAAAGTTTGCAGAGGGATATAGATAGTCTAAGTGAGTGGGCAAAGGTCTGGCAGATGGAGTACAATATTGATAAATGTGAAGTCGTCCATTTTGGTAGGAATAACAATAAAAAGGACTATTATTTGAACGGTAAAAATTTGCAGCATGCTGCTGTGCAGAGGGACCTGGGTGTCCTTGCACATTAATTGCAGAAGGTTGGTTTGCAGGTGCAGCAGGTAATTAAGAAAGCAAATGGAATATTATCCTTTATTGCTAGAGGGATTGAGTTTAAAAATAGGGAGGATATGCGGTAGCTGAAAAGTGTGCTGGTGAGACCACACCTGGAGACTGTGTGTAGTTTTGGTCTCCTTACTTGAGAAAGGATGTACTGGTAGTGGAGGAGATGCAGAGGAGGTTCACTAGGTTGATTCCGGAGTTGAGAGGGTTGGCTTATGAGGAGAGACTGAGTAGACTGGGATTATATTCATTGGAATTTAGAAGAATGAGTGGGGCATCTTATAGAAACATATAAAATTATGAAGGGATTAGATAAGATAGAAGCAGGGAGGATGTTCCCACTGGTGGGTGAAACAAGAACCCATAACCTCAAAATTAGGGGGAGCAGATTTAAGACTGAATTGAGGAGGAATATCTTCACCCAAAGGGTTGTGAATCTGTGGAATTCCCAGTGAAGCAGTTGAGGCTCCCTCATTAAATGTTTTTAAAATGAAAACAGATCATTTTTTGACCAGTAAAGGAATTAAGGGTTATGGTGAGAGGGTGGGTAAGTGGAGCTGAGGCCATAAAAAGATCAGCCTGATCTTATTGAATGGTGAACTGGGCTCGAGGGGCCAGATGTCCCACTCCTGCTCCTGGTTCTTATGTGCAAACCTCTGTCTGTAAAGAGCGCTCCATAAATGCATTGTTGTTGTTAATCAGTATGGTTGCATACCAAAGTGGACATTGGCTTTTATCTAGTTAAAAGAAAGAACTGCAGATGTTGGAAATCTGAAATAGCATCAGGATGTACTGAAGAAACTCTGCAGTTCTGGCAGCAGCTGTAGAATTGGGGTGTATTGTGCAGCTCTAGAATCCATCTGGAGGGATGTGATTGTACTTGAGGAGGTGCAGAGGAGATTTACCAGGATGTTACCTGGGCTGGAGAGTTTATAAAGAGCTTCTTGGACAGAGTGGGATTGTTTTCTTTAGAGCAGAGGAGATTGAGAGGAGACATGATTCAGATGTATAAAATCATGAGGGACATAATAGGGTAGACAAGAAGAAGCTTTTCCCCTTGATGGAGGGAGCATAGATTTATCATCATAGACATCATAGAATCCCTACGGTGTGGAAACAGGCCCTTCGGCCCAACAAGTCCACACCAACCCTTGGAGCATCCCACCCAGACCATCTCCCTATAACCCATCTAATCTACACATCCCTGAACACTGCAGGCAATTTAGCATGGCCAATCCACCTAGCCTGCACATCTTTGGACTGTGGGAGGAAACCGGAGCACCCGGACGAAACCCACGCAAACACGGGGAGAATGTGCAAAGTCCACACAGACAGTCGCCTGAGGGTAAAATCAAACCCTGATTCCTGGCGCTGTGAGGCAGTGCTAACCACTGAGCCACCGTGCCGCCCCGAGGTGAGGTAAGATATGGTAAGGGGCAGGAGGTTTAGACGAGATGTGAGGAAAATTGTTTTTACCCAGAGTGCAGTGGGAATCTGGAAATCACGGAAGGTAGAAGGCAGAAACCCTCAACATTGAAGAAGTATTTAGATATGCACTCGTGATGTCAAGGGGTACAAGGCTATGGGCCAAGTGCAAGAATATGATGGGCCAAAGAGTCTTTTTATGTGCTTTAGATCTCTATGACTCTATAAACAAAGTAAATGTGTTGAGTCCAGTGTGACTCTTTTCCAGGACTGAAAAGGGCTGAAAAATGGTGGTTTTCTTGCTGTAGACAGAGGGGAGGAGAAGTGAGTGGGTGTCTGGAGGCAAAGACGAAGAGAATGCTAATGTTCGTGGAAAGGAGATAGGAAAGGGTGAGTATTAATGAAAGATGTTAATATGGGAAAATAGGTTAACTTTTCTGAGAGTGAACAATAGATGGTCGGTGTGGAATTGGGGCATAAGCAAGATGGAGGACGGAGGTACAGAAGTTATTTTCTGAAGTTGTTGAACCTAGTGTTGAGTCCTTTAAGGCTGTAAAATGCCCAAGCAAAAAATGAACTGCTGGGTAGAACGCACAAACTTCATACAGACAGTCACCCAAGACTGAAATCAAACCCAGGTCCCTGAGCCCCGTGCCACCCACTAAAACCTGACAGCTCTTATTCCTAGCATTACCACGATTAGAGAGGTGGAAGGTGCTGCTGCATTGGGCCCCAGTGCACTACGTTGACTACACAGAGTGGCCTGGGTCACTGACTGATACTTCACACTCTTCACAGACCCCAACGCTGATTGTCTACGGTCAAGAGGACAAGTCGATGGGAGAGACATCGTTCAACCATCTGAGAAACCTGGCTAACCACAAGGTGCACGTTATGACGGGCGCACAGCATGCCTGTTACCTCGATAACCCTGAGGAGTGGCATCGCACAGTGCTGGAGTTCCTGAAGAATCTGTGCTGAATCTCCTCAGGCGCGCACTGCTGCAAAAAAAAAACAAAATTGACCAGTTAACAACTGGATTAATCAGTTTCTGTTAAGTTAATCATGCGTTAATCTACGAATCCAAAAAGAAATCAGTGTTTATTACCTGCTGCCCTTCCTTCAATGGCAATGTGATTTTATTCTAACTACATTCTGATGTCTCGATGTGATTGACCAGATTATGCAATATACAGAAGGGGTGTCAGTGGTATAAACTGTTCACTCTGAGAATTGACAATGGTGATGATTTTGAGGATAGAATCTGATTATTTGAGCACTCCTTATCTGTCATCCTTCCTGCTGCCGTGGGTTATCACCAGACAAGAGTGGAAGGTGGGTGATACCACCACTGATACCATTCCAGAACTGTCTGTTGCAAGGGCTCCAATCATCTGCTCACACCAATGCATAAGACCATTCGTCCCGTTGAGCACCTCTCCCTGTTCTTTAGCTTTAACTCTACTTTCCTGCTTGTTCCCCATATCTATCAATTCCCTAAGTGACCAAACATTGTCGATCTCAGTCCCAAATGGATTGAATCATGCAGCATTTACAACCCTTTGTTTGGAGCAATTTCTCCTCTTCTCAGGGCAAGATGATTGGCCCCTTCTCCTGAGACAGCTCCTTGTGTCCTAAACCAGGGGAAACAACCTCTTGGTGTTGACCCTATCAAGTTCCTTCAGAATCTTGTATGCTTCAATGAGATCAGCTCTCATTCTAAACTCCAGAGAATATAGGCCCAATTTCCTCTGTCTCTCATCTCAAGGACTAGTTTCCCGTACAGTCTCCAACCCAGGTATGTCCTTCCTTAAATACGTGTATCTAAATTGCACATAGTGTTCCAGGTGTGGTCTCACCAAGACTTTGTACAATTGTAGCCAGATTTCTTTATCCCCATCTTCCACCCTATAGTTCTTTGTGATCTTTGCCTGCATGAGCTTGAATTTGGTCAAAACAATATCAAAGAGTGGGAGGTGGTTTTCATGTCTCTGTGGCCTGTGTTATTGAGATCCAACTCCAGATGTTACAGCTGCTGGCATTACCTTATCCTCCAGCTACGGGTGTTGATCCATAAAATGGGATATAGGGAACACATACCACAGACAATCGTTCCAGTCAATGTCTTCAAAGATCCTGTCGATGGAACCTCGGGTTCTCTGATCTGTGGCTGGTTTTCTCAAAACTTAATGTCCAAACAGCGGCCAGAGCAACCCTCAGTTGCTTGGGCTTCCTGGAGCTTCAGCCTCTAGTCAACCTTTCCCCGTTATTCCTCTTTTCAGGCTCACGTGGTGCCATCTCATCTGCCTCAATAGCTGCATTCTCCTGAGTACGGAAGATGAAGGGCTGATCTATTGGAGGTGTTAAGGTGATGAAAGGATTCAGTAGGTTGAGCTGTGGAGAATGAGTTTCCTTTGGTGCATGATGCCAGAATAAAGGGGGATATCCTTCAAATTCGAAACAGGACATTCAGGGAGATGCCAGGAAGCACGTCCACACAGAAAGGGTCAAGGGAATCTGGAACCCCCTTCCACAGAAACCTGTTGAGACTTGGTGTGCATGATCCGACAGTTCTTTTCCGAAACCTTTTGATTTCAGCAACAGCTGCTTGTTAGAACTCAGTCTTCGGGTAACGAAACAGCCGGGGCTCAGAGCAACGCTGACTTCCCGCACCAAAAATCAAACAAAGACCTGATTTGACTCTTGAGTCCACATGCAGATTTTCCTGATAATTTCGAAACGGCTGCTAAGTTAATGGAATGCACTTGGCTTGCTGTGCCTGGGATTGGTGCTAGCTCTTCAAATTTGAGTTAACATGCATCTTCTGGGGAGGTCCAGGTCGGCTACCTGTTCGCCACCCCGCCTGACTGCAATAAAATTGGACAGAGTGTACAACAGCCGGTTCTAATGGGACTCTTGTGGGGCACAGTGGTAGTGTTCCTACCTCTGTACTAGGAGGCCTGCGTTCAAGCCCCACCTGCTCCTATCTGGGCAAGAAAAATATCTACAACAGCCGGTTCATCCTGCAGTACCTGTTTGTGACTCTGTTGCAGTTGGATTTCATTCCTGGCAACATTGAATTGCAATTCTTAAGCTTGGATTAAAAAAAAGTGCTCAAGATGTGGGCAGTATGTTTGCAAAATTAGTTATTGCCCATCCAATCAAGGGGTGAGTTGAGGTTTTTTTTTCCTCTCCCTACGCTACCACTGCCCCCCAACACCACCCATGTTGTGTGTTTGTGTATGTGCAGTGACTCAGTGAAGACACCGTGTGCAAGCAACTTTACTCAATATTTCCACCACCAGGAAAACACCCATGTGGCCAGTGAACCAGTCACAAACAGAGCCCAGTAAGAGCAATGCTTATGTGAAGAAAGTGAGTGGAGTTTTCTAAAGGCCGAAGTAGCTTTCCAACACGGATTACCAAGAATGTAAGGATGTTCATGAAAAAGTTCTGATTTTTTGTTTAAAAGGAATTCTTTCATCTGGTGCCAACTCACAAATGACCTGATTGGAAATTCAAAGTCATACCTGGTCACAATGGGATTTGAACACTCAATCTCTACATTATTACACTAGAGTACTATGTGCCTGTTTTCACTGATCACAGTCAACAGTCATTTCATTCATTTTTATGCCTTAAACAAAAATACTTAGCTCTAAATATGGCCATCCTTTTAATATAAATCACACACACGTACTGCTATAATAATGCTACTTTCTCTGGATTTGGTGAATTTCTAGAGGTTTTGATACTTTGTCTGTACCTGTTTTCATTACACAACGTTGTAACCATAACGTCAATTGACTTAATAATGTAATTCAGAACGAACAAATATCAGACTTTGATCATTGTTTGCAGAGAAGGTAACAAACAATGTATTATAATAAATTCTGGTTTAATTTGCCATAAATGGGATTGCTTGATGTGATGTATCCTTTCGTTGCAATAAAAAAAATTATGTAGCAGAAGTAAGAGTGAAAGTATAGGGCAGATACAAGGCACTGCTTGTTAGTAGAGCAGCATTTGAGAGTGACCTGTCCTGCAGAATGTGGAAGGTGGAAAAACCCTTCAATTATTCAGGAGCGGGGCAAGGGGCTGGGAGCGGACAGTGTTTTTGATTGATGAACAAGGATATACCAAAAGCCTCCCTCATCCACTGTAACCATGTAAAGCGACAATGTTCTTTTTTGACGAGATTTTTAAAACGATAGACGACGTTAATAAAATGTTTGAAAGTCAGACATTTATCTGACACAGCAAAAAACCAGGCTAGGGCAGTTGGGTTTCAGAAAATTGAAAGTTTCTCCATCAGAGCTGGAACAATGTGCACCTTTCTGGTCTTCACATTTCAGGGATCTTCTGTTTAATAAATGGCAACAAAGGGCAGTGGGATAACTTAGTGCACGTTGAAAATAATCCAAGGGAAGGGATTGGGTGAACAGTTGATCTGCCAAACTGGATTTTTAATATTCTCCTGATTTTTAATCAAACAGCAAAAGGAAGGGATGCAGTTTGCTTAAATGAACTGAATGTACCATAAGGCTTGGAGAAAGTTTTAAACCTCCCTGGAAAAAAGGTAAGGAAGGAACAAAAGGGAGACTGACCGCCTCTCACCAATAGTTGAGTAAGGTGTGTTCTGGAAATAAATTCTGCTAATAAAACATAATCATAAAGCAGTCACAAGAGATCAGTATGAGAGAAGGTATGACCAAATGAGTGTCAACTCGGGTCTGTCGTCTCCCAGTTCCCACAGCATAGATCACTTAGTTATGCTTTAGTCCATGCTGACTCAACATTGACTTAGTTGATCATTAACTGACAAGTATTTATTCTTTCAAGGCCCCAAAGATTATCCTTTCCTTGTCAGATAATCTTCTTCATAAATCTTCTTAATATTCTCCATCTTTTATACACAGTGTCACCTGTGCAGTAATCTCTAACACCTCACTGATCTTATACATGTTGCTGCAGTAATCTGTAACATTCTACTGCCTTTATCCAAATCTACATTTAAAACCTCTAGAGAGTAATCTTTAACATTGTACTCATGAACACCATTACAACATCTATACATAATCTGTACACACATTTATAGTATCATTACCACTGTAGTTAAAATGTACCATCAATATTCAACTTTCACCATTTGACTTTAGAACAAAGAACAAAGAAAATTACAGCACAGGAACTGGCCCTTTGGCCCTCCAAGCCTGCACCGACATGCTGCCTGTCACAACTAAAACCCCCTACTCTTGCAGGGATCGTATCCCTCTATTCCCATCCTATTCCTGTATTTGTCAAGACGCCCTTTAAAAGTCACTATAGTATCTGCTTCCACTACCTCCCCCGGCAGTGAGTTCCGGGCACCCACCATCCTCTGTGCAAAAAACTTGCCTTGTACATCACCTTTAAACCTTGCCCCTCACATCTTGCCCCTCAACCCATGGCCCCTGGTAACTGATTCTTCCACCCTGGGAAAAAGTTTCTGACTGTCCACTCTGTCCATGCCCTTCATAATCTTATAGACCTCTATCAGGTCGCCCCTCAACCTCCGTCGTTCCAGTGAGAACAACCCAAGTTTCACCAACCTCTCCTCATATCTAATGCCCTCCATACCAGGCAAGTTCCTGGTAAATCTTTTCTGTACCCTCTCTAAAGCCACCACATCCTTTTGGTAGTGTGGCAGCCAGAATTGAACACAATATTCCAAAAGCGGACTAACTAAGGTTCTATAAAAGCTGCAACATTACCCATCAATTTTTAAACTCAATGCCCCGGCTGATGAAGGCAAGCATACCATATGCCTTGTTGACTACCTTTTCCACTAGCGTTGCCACTTTCAGTGACCTGTGTACCTGTACACCCAGATCCCTCTGCCTATCAGTACTCTTAAGGGTTCTGCCATTTACTGTATATTTTCCATCTGGCTTAGACCTTCCAAAATGCATTACCTCACATTTTTCCGGATTAAACTCCATATGCCATCTCTCTGTCCAAGTCACCAACCAATCAATATCCTGCTGCATCCTCTGACGGTCCTCATCGCTATCTGCAATTCCACCAACCTTTGTGTCATCTGCAAACTTACTAATCAGACCAGTTACAATTTCCTCCAAATCATTTATATATATTACTAATAGCAAAGGCCCCCCCCAACACCGATCCCTGAGGAACGCCACTAGTCACAGCCCTCCATTCAGAAACGCACCCTTCCACTGCCACCCTCTGTCTTCTATGACTGAGCCAGTTATTTTTAATCCATCTTGCAAGCTCACCTCTGACCCCGTGCGACTTTATCTTCTGTATCAGTCTGCCATGAGGGACCTTGTCAAAGGCCTTACTGAAGTCCATGTAGACAACATTCACTGCCCTACCCTCATCGATCATCTTCGTCACTTCCTCAAAAACCTCAATCAAGTTAGTGAGACATGACCTCCCCTTCACAAAACCATGTTGCCTCTCACTAATATGCCCACTTATTTCCAAGTGGGAGTAAATCTTGTCTCGAAGAATCCTCTCCAATAATTTCCCTAACACTGACATAAGGCTCACTGGCCTGTAATTAGCTAGATTATCCCTGCCACCCTTCTTAAACAAAGGAACAACATTGGCTATTCTCCAATCCTCTGGGACCTCCCCTGTAGCCAGTGAGGATACAAAGATTTCTCTCAAGGCCCCAGCAATTTCCTCCCTTGCCTCTCTCAGTATTCTGGGGTATATTCCATCAGGCACAGGGGACTTGTCTACCTTAATGTTTTTCAAGACCCCCAATACCTCATCCTTTTGATCTCAACATGACCCAAACTATCTACACACCCTTCCCCAGACTCATCATCCATCAAGTCCTGCTCAATGGTGAATACTGATGCAAAGTATTCATTTAATACCTCACCTATTTCCTCTGGCTCCACACATAAATTCCCTTCCCTGTCCTTGAGTGAGCCAACCCTCTCTGTGGCTACCCTCTTGCTCTTTATGTATGTATAAAAAGCTTTGGGATTTTCCTTAATCCTGTTGGTCAATGATCTTTCATGACCCCTTTTAGCCCGCCTGACACCTTGCTTAAATTCCTTTTGACTTTTCTTGTATTCCACCCTTGCTTCGTGTGTTCCCAGCCTCCTAACCTTGACAAATGTTTCCTTTTTCTTTTTGACTAGGCTCACAATATCTCTCGTTTAATATGTGAGTATTTCATGGACTAAGAATGATTTAAAGAAAGGACACAGCTGATCTGAAATGATTGCTGTGGTCACATGACCAGGAGATCCACATGGAATTTCAGAAGCCAGCTGCCACATTAGTCAGGATGCACCAAAACTCAATGAAGTGTCAAGAGATTTCCGTCTCTTCTTATTCACCGTTCCAGGTTTACCACACATTGGAAATAAAAGATTATCTGCAGAGTGTTCAGTTTGTAAAAGACAATGGACCTAGACTTGAAATATACAAATTAACCATATTTCAGTGGCCTGTGATGAGCAACAACATAGAGAAAGAAATAAGGACTGAACACAGCAAGGATACTGGAAGCTCTTGACTCTCTTTCTCACATACTAAGCAGTGTTGGTGAAAACAACAACTTGTAAGAACCACTGTTAGATTGAGAAACTAGGTGTATTTGCAAACCTCATCACTGTAAAGATCCATGACCCTTCCTCACCTGGTCATAACAAAATTTTGGGACCTGTCACATGATTGAACCCACAGACTAGTGAACAGTTTAGGGCCCCTTAACTGGGGAAACATTTCTGGTATTGGAGGCAATCTAGAGAAGGTTCGCAAAGTTGATTCCGGGTGTGGAAGGACTGTCTTATGAGGACAGATTGAATAGTTTATGCCTGTACTCATTAGAGCTTGGAAGACTAAAAGGTGACCTCACTCGAATTCAAATTAACTTTATTGTCACATATACTCAAATGAGTACAGTGAAAAGACACCTTAAGATGCCATCTTAGTTACAAGGTACAGATTCTTCAGTACAAGTTCTTAGGGAAAAAAAATTAGAAAAGTAAAGAAATAAGAAGTCCAGCATTACGGATTGTAGGAAAAAATTAGAAAATAGAGAAATAAAAAGGTCAGAACAACATCATTCCAATCCAGTCCATGCTGGGCCTTGATTCCAGACTGCACCGGACTTCACCCCAAGGTTCTTGAGGCAGGAGATGGCTTTGGGATCGCCTCCCAGCCAGGATTCCACACTGAGGCCGAAGGACCGCCACATGCTGCCGGGAGATCGCTGTGCCAGGTCAAGCGCCAGTGCTGGGCCGAGAGCTTGCCACGCTGGGAGACTGCCTTACTGGGTATGTGCTGAAGCTAAGAGTCTGAGTCCACACTGAGGCCGGGAGTTCAGGGCCGCGCTGAAAAGAAAGAGAAAAAAAAGAACAGACAAAAGAGAAACAAAAAGAAAAAGGAACGGTTGGAGTGGATGAGTGTCCTCCTCTCCCACCCGGAGATGTGGAAAGGATTTTTCCTGCTGTGGGAGAGTTTAGGACCAGAGCGTATAACCTCAAAGTAAGGAGCTGCATTTTTAAAGTAGAGATGAAGACTTTTTTTTCTACCTAAGGGTAGTGAATCTGTGGATTCTTTACTATAGAGGGGTGGGTCATTAATATATTCAATATTGAGGTAGACAGATGTTTAATCAATATGAGAAACATGGGTTATGGGGAAAAGGCAGGAAAGTGGAGTTGAGGATTATCAGATCAGCCATGGTATCATTGAATGGTGGAGCAGAGTTGATGGGCCAAATGGTCTGCTTCTTCACTTACACACTTAAGAATGAGCAAAAGAAATGGGAACAAATTGTCCTCCAAAAGCTGTTTTAAAAATAGCAACTGTGAGGTTTTCTTGAGTCTTTAACATTAAAAGTGCTATGATGCCCACACTTAATGTTAATTACATCACAGAACAGGATGAAATAACTTATGAGAAACTAAAAACCTTGACTTTGGAAGAATTAAGTGATAGCTAAGCATTTAGAGTCATAGAGTCATACGGCTTTAGAAACAGACCCATTGGTCCAACCAGTCCATGCCAACAATGTTCCCAAATTAAACTAGCCCTACCTGCCTGCACTTGGCCCATATCCCTCTGAACATTTCCTGTTCATGTATTTATCCAAATGTCTTTTATATGTTGTAACTGTACCGGCATCCAGTTCTTCCTACCCTATGGCAATTCATTCCACACACTTACCATACTCTGCGTCCTTTTTAAATCTTTCTCCTCTCACCTTTAAATAATGCCCCCAAGTTTTGAACGTCCCCACCCTAGGGAAAAGACCTTTGCTATTCACCTTATCTGTGCCCCTCAAGTTTTTATAAACCTCAATAACATCATCTCTCAACCTCCTGCGATCCAGTAAAATAAAAGTCCCAGCGTATCCATTCTGTTTTCATAACTCAAACCCTGCATTCCTGGCAACATTCTGGTAAATCTTTTCTGAATCCTCTGACAGTTTAATAATACCCTTCCTATAACAGGGCAACCAGAACTGCACACAGTACTCCAGAAGAGGCCTCACCAACAACCTGTAAAACCTCAACATGATATCCCAACTCCTATACTCAGAAGGTCTGAGCAATGAAGATAAGCATGCTAAATGCCTTCCTAACCACTTGCCCACCTGTGACACAAATTTCAAAAAGTCATGATCCCCTAGGTCTCTGTTCAGCAATACTACTCAGGACCCTACCATTAATTGTATAAGTGCTACCCTTGTTTGTTTTACCAAAATGCAATACCTCACATTTATCCAAATTAAACTCCATCTGCTACTCCTCAGCCCATTGACCCAATTGCTCAAGATCTCTTTGTAGTCTTAGATAACCTTCTTCACTGTCCATTTTGCCAACAATTTATAGGTGGAGTTCTGCATGAAGAGAAGGGAACAAGGAGATCATTCCAGGAAAGAGGGAATACAAATCAGGGGAGAGAATGTTTCAGAGATAGTAGGAACTGCAGATGCTGGAGAATCTGAGATAACAAGGTGTAGAGCTGGATGAACACAGCAGGCCAAGTAGCATCAGAGGAGCAGGAAAGCTGACGTTTCGGGCCTAGACCCTTCTTCAGAAATGGGGGAGGGGTAGGGGGTTCTGAAATAAATAGGGAGAGAGGTGGGAGAGGTTCCTCCCACCTCAAGCCCCACCCCCATCTCCTACCTACTAACCTCATCCCGCCCCCTTGACCTGTCCGTCCTCCCTGGACTGGCCTATCTCCTCCCTAACTCCCCATCTACACTCACCTTTACTGGCTCCATCCCCGCCTCTTTGACCTGTCTGTCTCCTCTCCACCTATCTTCTCCTCTATCCATCTTCTATCCGCCTCCCCCTCTCTCCCTATTTATTTCAGAACCCCCTACCCCTCCCCCATTTCTGAAGAAGGGTCTAGGCCCGAAACGTCAGCCTTCCTGCTCCTCTGATGCTGCTTGGCCTGCTGTGTTCATCCAGCCCTGCACCTTGTTATCTTAGGGGAGAGAACGTAATTTGAGACACCTCAAGCTGAGAATGGAGAATGAAGGCAGCTCTAGTGAGAGAACCACACCTAACACAAACTTAAGAATGGAAATATTCAGTTTTGCCCGTTTAATTCCTAAGTTTGATGAGGAAGTGTTGGGCACCTTTTGAAAGGTTAGCACAGCAGTTTAAAGTGGCCAGTCCATTGCTTGTTATTGCTATTATAGAGCAGGCTGGCAGAGAAAGCACATAAAGTTTACTCTGTGATGATGCTGTGGCTTTAAGAGTCATTTTGTTCATTTTTTTTGAAGACAGGTTTTAAGGCAGAAGTGTCAAGCAGTGTACCAAAACCACTAGACTGAATAGCTTGTGAGGCCTTGGTTTTTTTGAAATTGGAACAACAGAAGCAGCCTGAATGGGTGGAGTTGAGCTTTCACAGAACCAGGATTTTTAGTTTTCTAGGCAGCAGTTGTTGTTGAGTCTCAGCAGAGTTGGGAGGCAGTGAATTTCTCCCTGACTGCTACACTCTCTCTGAGTTTTCTCTGGATGTTTTTCCTCTTGATCTGTTGGAGTTGCATGTGAGATAAGTCTGTTTTCTGAATCTGTCTTTTAGAACAAAGAACAGTACAGCACAAGCCCTTCAGCCCACGATGTAGTGCTGACCTATTATCCTACTCTAAGATCAAACTACCCTGCATACTCTACATTTTACTATAATCCATGTGCCTATCCAAGAGTCACTTAAATGTCCCTAATGTATCTGACAAAGGGTGTGTTTATGGGATGGTACCATACTGGAACTGTTATTGTTCAGTAGTAAAATAATGTGTTACTCTGTTAAGTCTTCCAATAGAACTAAGTTATTCCAAGTTCCTATTTCCTTTAATGTATTTTAACTATAGTGTTTGAATAAATTGCATTTTGCTTAACATCAAGTAGTTTGATCAATTGAATTGCATCTGGAAATCAGCACATTACATTTGCCTTTAAAATAAGAAAAAGTTAGGGTATAGATTGCTTTTGTAATATATTTTGAAGGGATTTGGTCTAATCTGGTCTGGTCTATAATGACTTTCATGACCTGATGAATGTACTGCTGACTATGAGGCAGTAAATGGGCTATTTTAAGTGTATATCAGTTAGTGTTAGAGACATATTGGCAAAAATTCTGTACCTTCAAGAAATGGCCTGATCAGACATGCATAGAATTAGGGACTGCTTAAGCAGCTCACACACACCTTTGTGTGGTAATTCTCTTTGAGTCGTTAAAAAAAATCTCCGTATCCTTTCCTTAAATCAGGAACAGAGGGTAGCAGGGTATGAACAGACACAAATTCTGGCTGATGAGTTAACATGCAAGGCCATGAACTCAGGAAATATGGGGTCTGTCACAGATCTAGAAGGTGCTAATTGACTGGAAATAGCCCAATAGCCATTAAAAAGAAGGCCAGTAAGAATCAGGGAAGGTGACAAAGGATAACAGGCCAATACCAGAGACCTGTTTAACAGGCAGTAAAGTAAAAGAGCTCTCAGATCACACCAGGAGAAAGTGAGGGTGAAGTCCCATTTAGTGGAAGAGGAGCAGGGGAGTATTGCACAAGTTGAACATCCATCAAATAGCAATAGTGTACCAGGGCAAGTAGAACAGATAGGGGAAAAAAATCAGTCCCAGGACAAAGAGAAAAGAGAAGGGAATGTATCCCAGAGCCATCTCTGCTGGTGCAGGTCACCAGGGATATATCAGTAAGTTCAATACATAGCTACCCAGTGGGAGATCCAAGGAAGAGAATCCACTCTCAGATCTCAACCAGTAAAATTGGATTGATGTGAAGTTAAATGAAAGTGTAAATTAATAAATTCCAGGCATTCCATAGGAGGCAGATTACCACCTACCAATCTCTGGAAATCGAATGTATAAAAATACCTGAATTCTAGTCCATGGATTATAAAAATGGACAGTGAAGGGTGAAAACTTGGGAATGTCACACAGCCCAGTAAACAAATCCGACTGCTTTTACCAAAACAGGTTTTGAACCCAGGTTAGGATAAAGAGATTGAAAGTGGAATATGTTCTTGTGTGTGTGTTGTCATCCAAGATTTTTGTATTGTTCTTGCACATCAACAAAATGTTCACTGTGAACAAATTGGATATTGTTCTTGTTCTGTTCCTTGTGGTGGAGAGATCATAGTGAAAATGGACTATCAATATTCAGAGAATCCCTACAGTGCAGGAAGAGAGCATTCAGCCCATTGATTCTATGCCAACCCTCTGAAGAGCACCCCACCCAATCCCTGTATTTAATATAGCTGATCCACCTAACATGCCCACTATGGGGCAATTTAGCATGGCCAATCCACCCAACCTGCATGTGCTTGGACTGTGGGAGGAAACTGGAGGACCCAGAGGAATCCACGCAGACACAGGGAGAATGTGCAAACTCCACACAGACAGTCACCTGAGGAGGGAACTGAACCTGGGTCCCTGGCGCTGTGAGGCAACAGTGCTAACTATTGAGCCACCGTGCCACCCCAACTTCCATTATCAGACTTTAATAAAAAGAACCAAAGACGTTTGCAGACTAAAACTGGTTTTAAATCAGGACACTACTCACTTGCTGTGATCACTTGATAAGCTCAGGGATCCCACATGGAACATACAAAACTGTGTATGTCCGAATTATTATTATAATTAAGAAGTATTGAAACTCATAGAGGCGTCAAAAAATTCGCATCTTCTTCTTTATTCACACTTATACATAACTGCACATATTGGAAATGAAAGTCTACCCAGGTAGTGTTCAGTTCATAAAAACAATGGAACTAGAATTGAAATATACAAATAAACCATATTTTAGTAGTTTGCTTTGAGCTATGAAGCAGAAAGAAAGTAAATGGTCTGAACACAGCAAGGATACTGGAAGCTCCTATATAAAATCCGAAAGAACTGCAGATGCTGTAAATCAGGAACAAAAATAAAGTTGCTGGAAAAGCTCAGCAGGTCTGGCAGCATCTGTGAAGAAAACATCAGAGTTAATGTTTCGGGTCTGGTGAACCTTCCTCAGAAGGGTCTGGAAGGTCCTGCCTCTCTTTGAATCAACGTCATTCCAGCATTGGTGAAAAGAGCAAACTGGGGGAAAAGGAAACACAGTGATTGAAAAGTTGGAGATCTGCAAGCTTTATCATTCCTGAGGAAACAGGAAGACAGTTAAATAGTTGTGAATCAGGTTTTGCTCTTGCAACTCAAAAGAATCTAATAAACTGTAAACTGCAACTGCCTTTAATTTCCAGTCAGTATCAAATACCCTTCTTTCAGCTTCTTTGTAAGTTCATTACCTATGGCTTGTGTGAATGTGGTTGTCACATTTTATTGTTTATCTCGGGTCCCTCTCCTTCACTCCAGCAAACTCGGAATTGGCCCCCCCTTCCTTCTGATGTGGTTAATTGCATTTGACTGAAGTGTGGTAGCTACACGGTTAAAAATAAGTATTTGACAAATTGTTGTGACTGACCAAGAAGGGGTTAGAAAAGAGGGGATCTGTGAATATTTTCAGCTCGTTGTGATACTGCTTATTCTTTAATGCTGACCTCCTGCACATATCATGTCCTCTCAGGCAGTCCGTCAGAATTGACGATGACTTTCTTCCGCCCCGGAGTTGTGAGTCCTGAGAAGCTACTGGTGGGCACTGAAGCAGGAGGGTGGGATGTTTGGGGTTTGGCACACTCCCAACACTCTTGTGCTCACCCTCCATGATAGCTTGTTGGAGATGGTTAGCTCCTTTGCAAATTCTTCTCCAAATTGGGATAGAGGTTCCCGCACATTTATGGGATATTGCTTTTTTCCTGGGAGAATTTGATGACATCGTTGAGCCTTTTCCTCTGTTCTCCTGTTGCTCAGTTACCGTGACGAAGCTCAGAGCATAGAGCTCATTGTGAGACTCTTGTGTCAGGCATGTGGATGAGCTGGCTCTCAGTGCCAACTGATTGACTGTAAGCAGTGTCTTGGTATTGGGGATGTTGGCCTGAGAGAGGATACTGATAACGGAGCATCTGTCCTGCCAGGGCATTTGTATGATATCATGGAGGATTTTTGGTTATATTTCCCCACAGATTTGCTGTACATTGTCCATGTCTCCACCACAAATAGGAGGCAGGGAACACTGCTGCCGTGTAGACCATGGGCTTGGTGCCTGGTTTGAGGTCTTTGTCATCAAACACTCAGCTCTTCAGATGGACAAAGGCTGGGCTGGGCAGGTTGGTGAATTTCAATGCCAGATGTTAATCTCCTCACATTTGTAAGTAACCATTTTTTTGGCTTTTCCCCTTTTTAAATACATATTGGGTTTTCCAATCCTCTGGGACAATTTCAGAATGTAAGGATTCCTGGAAGATTACTACCTGTGCACCCATTATCTCTGAAGCTACTTCCTTTAAAATCCTAAGATGTTTCCCATCAGGTCTTCACCCCATTAGTTTCCCTAATACTTCTTCATTAGTGATAGTTATTGTATATATTCCGCTATATCCCCATTGATTTATTTTTAGTAATTTTGGAACGCTATTCATGTTTTCTACTGTGAAAACTAATGCAAAGTTTTTAATTCAACTTCTCTGCCATTTCCTGGTTCCCCATTATTATTCTCCCAGCCGCATTCTCCAAGGGACTTATGTTCTTCTCTCTTTCTTTTTATGTATAAAACACTTACTGTCCATTTTGTATTAATTGTTTGCCTTCAAAATTTATTTTCTTTTTCTTTGGTCGTATTCTGTTGGTTTTTCAAATTTTCTCAATTATCTGGCTTATCGCTAATCTTTACCACATTGTGTGGTTTATTCTTTCAATCTGATACTATCTTTAACTTCCTTATTAACCATGGTGGCTTGTCCCCTTCTTAGAATCCTTCTCCCTCAATGGGATATATATTTGTTGCATGTAATGATCTATTTTCTTAAATATTCACCAGTATTCCTCAACTGTCTTTTCTGCTAAACTCCTTTCCCAGTCCATTCCAGCCAGCTTTAACCATCATTCCTTTGTAGTTATTCTTATTGAAGTCTAAGTTGTTTCTGACACCTGTTTCTCACTCTCAAGCTGTTTCCCTGGGGATCTTTTATTATGACATCATTTATTAAACCTGCCTCTTTACATATTACCAAGTCCAAACTAGCCTAATTTCTGGTTGGATGCACAACATATTGTTCCAGGAAACTGTCAGAATACACTCAGAAGTCTTCCTCAAACAAAATATAACACTGAGTTGCGTAAGGCAATATTTAGTTAGGTGACCAAAAGTTTGGTCAAAGAGGTAGGATTTAAGCAGTATCTTAAGGGGAAGAGATAAAATGGAGGAGAGGTTCAGGGACGGAATTCCAGAATTTGGGATCCAGGCAACTTTGGTGGAATAATTACATTGAGTCTGCTGGAGAGCCCAGAATTTCATTAGTGTAGATATCTGGAGGTTTTGTGGGTCTGAAAGAGATAGCAGAGATAGACAGGGGTGAGGCCATGGAGCGTTTTGACAACAAGGATGAGAATTTTCAACTCAGGGTTTTGCTTGACAGGTACCACGGTAGGTCAGTGAGCACGTGTGATGAGGAATGGAATTTGATCGGACTTTAAGGTAAGGCTTATCAAATGAAGAACATTGGGCACCAGGAGCTACTTAAAATAGTCAAATGCAGATGTAACAAAAGCATGGATCAGGGTCTAGAGGCAGCAGATGAGCTGAAGTAGTGCCAAAGTCAGGAGATGTGGTGGGAAGACCAACTTGGGGTCTGAAATGGCACCAGCGTTGCAAACAAGACTGTTTAATCTTAAGATGTTGTCAGGGAAAGAAATGGAGTTGGTAAATAGGGAATGAAGCTGAGGCAGGATCT